>NW_003303688.1:217602-299012 GCF_000142945.1 Phytophthora infestans T30-4 | reverse complement strand
TTCCAACCCAGTTGTAGTTGGCGGGCTGCCTAGTTTAAATGACGTTCTTGAACGATGGCCTTGAGCTCTGGCGGGAGTTCCTCCTTCGTGCCTTTAGTGCGCACGAATTTGGCAAGGTCTTGGAAGTTGCGGAAAAGTTCGCATTGTCCAGCATCGTGGAGCTGCTTGCAGAACTTGCATCGCTTGTTACAGTAGTGGGCGGAGTGACTCATGCCACCGCACACCGCGCATGGTCCGTACTGTGGGCGTCGGTTGTCGCGGTTGAAGTCACGTCGACCGCGTTGGTCCTGATTGAACCCACGGTCACTACTTCGGCGATCTTGATTGAAGCCATTCTCGCGATCAGGCGTGTTTCCACGCGGTTGACGGCTGTCCGAACGTGCATAGGTGCCTTCAGCAGCTGCACGGCGCTCGTTTTCGTCAGCAGCAGCGAGGTATCGGTCGTTTTCATCCAATGAGAAATCGCCATCCGTATTATCGGGCTGAAAGTCGTTGTACTCATCTTGGACATTGTCGTAAGCGTTCGGATCTTCGTTTGAATACTCGTTGCCTCCTTGAGCAGCTTCACGACCTTCTAATTCAGCTAGTAGGTCGTCCACCGTAGCTTCAATGAGTGTCACTCTTGGTTTGTTGCGGTTGTCATCGCGGCGACGGTCATCACGCCGGTTGTTGCGGGCGTACCCATCGTCGCGTCGCGTATCACGACTCTTAGAGTATCGGTACTCACTGTCACGCTTGGCCATCCTCTCCTTGCCCTTGAGAACATCTTCGATGATCTCTTCGAGCTCGTGAATGTCGGCGACTCGAGCGTGGTAGAGACTCTCCGCTAGTTTGTCATCGTCGCATGTTGCCAGGAACTGCTGTACGTGTTCTTTCGCGTCGCGACCACTCTTCTCGAAGTGCAAACGGGCGGTCCGAGCGTAGCCATTCAGCCTGTTTATGTAGTCGCACAGATGTTCATTACGTTCTCGCTTGGCGGAGTAGTAACGTGACAGTGCCGTCTGCGTGAACTGCGAGCAGTAGTAGCGGATGAACGCATCGCTCAGCAGCTTCCACTTGCGCTTCGTCTTCTTCGGACGTTGACGGAACCAATGAATGGCTCCGTCCCGGAGACTTAGCTCAAATGGAATGCACCATTTATCGGCATCTGTGTGGGTTCCAGTCATTTCACAGACGAACCCACGGAGCCACTGCATACAGTTCTCGCTTTTGTTGCGAAAGCCTGAGAACGGCGTGATGCGATCCAGCGGTCGGTGCGAAGCCATTTCAATCCTCGGTGTTGGGTCCACGTCGTTCAGCGTCGCTAGCTCATTCATCTGACGCATCAACTCGAGTTGAGGATCTTCCTCGTCGAATGTACGCACCAAAATGTCATCGTCACTGGACGAACCATTGCTGTCGACTTGACGACGTCCGGCACCACCTTTGGGAGCTCGCGGACCACCTCGGCGACCGAACGAACCCTCGTTACTAGCGTAAATACGTTGCATACGGCTCTCCGAACGTGGCGTAACCATGTGCGAGTCTTGAAAGTACGGTGAAGCTTCGGTAGTGCCAAAGGCACCACGCTCAGCTCCACGCTTGGTCGGAGGAGTACGAACGAGTCGTTGGGGTGTCGGAGGCAGTGGAATCGTGGACGGATCTTCATCTTGAATCATCGGTTGACTCACAGGCTGCTTTCCGGCATTGATGCCAACGGCGCCAAACGCCTTCCGAAGCTTCTTCTTCCATTTCTGGAGAGCAGCTCCGGCTTCATGTGGACTCCAATCTTGGAGCGACATCGTCGATGGGTACGTCTCTTTCTCGAACCCCAGCGACAACAGTAGCGAAACTGAATCCTCGGCAACTTGACTAGTCGAAACCGAGTTGACTGGGTATTGAAGTTCCTGCGCAAGCGCAGGCCAGTCGGCCTTTTTCTTGGGGATGGGCTTGAACAGCTGCATCCACTCATCATTCTGCATCAGCGCTTGTACGCGGTCGAAAACACGCTTGGCGGCTGGTGTATCACCGTTGATAGGTGAACGAGGTGCTTTCAGCAGTGCTGAATGCTTTGCACTCGCCACCGAAGGTTTAGAACCCTCGGTCCCATCGTCATAATCTTCGTAGGCGGGTTCCGGTCCCGCAACATCATCGAGCTCATCGGCAAGGTTCCTCGAAAAAGACCTGGTCGCCCCGCTCAGCCCCGATGATAGCGTGGCCGTCTCCGGCGTCGCTGCGCCTGGCGCTGGAGCCGACGTCTTGTCTTCGTAATCTTCATAATCGTGGGCGTCAGGACCGATGTCCGCTTCGTCGTCGAAGCTCACGGAAAGCTCGGTGGCGGTTGCAAAGCGCGCAGCCGGGCTTGAACTCTCGTTGCGAGCTCTGCCAGACTTGGCAGGCGTAACTGATACCGTCGGTTGTCCTTTCGCCATGTGTCTTGTCTTTTTCTTGTTCTTCTTCTCTTGGTAGCTCGTAAACGGTAAGACCATACAAACACCTCACAATGGTCACAATCTGTTCCCGGGTCGCGGCACCAGTTGTGGTGTTGGAAATCCTACGTGAACACTAGCTACAAAATGTAGTTAGGACGTCCCCACAAGAATACGTCTACTAGGATAGTAAACGATCGTTCGGGCGGACCTGAAGACCCCAGTTCTGCCCTTGCACCGGGACAAACTGGACCTTGTAAACTACTTATATAGGCCAACCAGTAAAATAAGAACACGCTACTAGCACGAGCAAAGCTAGCAGGTGTTTTGAATCCTCGTGGTCCCAACAGCGGAAGGGTACCAGGCACGGGTAAGCCTTTTACGAGATCACCGAGTGTTCAACACTCGGCTGGAAGAAATAAAAGGGAGGCAATTCAAGCACTCCCAGTCGTGCAAATAGGCAACAATAAGCCGTCACGTAAAACCTCCCGATAATAATCGGCCAATACACAAAGTCTCTTGGCCTTGCCGGATGAATCCTCGCTACAGAGCTTCGAGTTCACCGACAGGCATAACACACTCAAACAAGCTTGACCTGACGCTTACCTTGAAGCCGGACGTCGCTCTGTGTGCTTGAGTGGAAATTCTGTTCTGTATTTAAGCTTACCCTTTCGGGTCTATTCCTAATAAGAAGTCCTAATCAAATATACAAATATCAAGTGAACAATGATCCGTTATGGATCTTCTTACATGCGAAGCGTCGTCTGCACCGTCGCATGAGCATCTCTAACGGTCCGCGCCCTGTCCCAGACGGTGAACGTGCCTTCCAAAGACCGCTGAGTCTTCCGCGAGCTCATCCCAACCGCCACTGAGGGTTCCTACCGTAGATGGTCCGCTGAATGCGAATCCGGCCAGTCCATTATTAATAATAAGAACAGCCTGGATTCAGTGACATATGGGCAGTATCCAATACTCGTTGAAGGTTCGGAAGTGATGCCGTCGAGTCCCTGGCACCTTGGCGTCTCCGTACATCACCTGACCGAGAATTCGTCGCTTGAACATCTTGGGCGGTGTCACGTCTTTGTCGACGGGTGATAATTCGCAACTACGGAGAAATCACTACATTACATATCGCTCAAGCAAGAAGGGGTGGATGACTCAAAAGCTGTTTCGAGAGTACCTAAAAGAAAGGAGGGCGATGAGAGTAGACGTTCATGGGCGCAAGAAGGCGATCTTCCTCGACAACTGCTCCGGCCATTTGGAAGCGGAAGAATGTCGTTCAGAGCTCGACGCTATCAACTCCAACCTCAAGTTCTTTCCGCCAAACGCGACGGATCTGTGCCAGCCAGCTGACTCGTTCGTCATTTCCAAGATCAAGGACGCGTGGAAAGTCAAGTGGAACGACAAGAAGATGGAGTTGATCAAGGAGAACGGGTGGCAAAACAAGGTTCGCAAGGATGGCTCGTGGTCAGGCAAGCTTCAAAACCCAGGTAAGATGTTTTTCGTGCAACTCGCTTCAGATGCGGTCAAGGCGGTCAATCTTCAAAGGGATAAGAACGGAATGTCATACGCGCGAAAGGCAATGATGCGATGCGGTCTGTCCTTAGGCATCGACGGGACGTGGTCGGTTTCTCAGCTTTACCCGCCTCTCCAAGACATCATCAAGAAGCACGAGGCCCATTTTGAAGGCGAGCCTGTTGACACGGAAAACGCGTAGAAATACAGCAATGTGGTCATTTGCTGACATAGATAAAACATTGGAAAGAACGAAAATTTAGTCTTAGTTGGAGCAGTCGTCTGAGCGACGACCCTCCACGCTGAGGTTTGACGGTTCGAGTCTCACGTTTTGTGTATTTTTTTGTGACCGGTCGAAATTCATAAATAGTCTTAGCACTTAAATAGTATGTGTCAGACTATTTAATGTGTATGACCTGAGAAACCATACACACAAAATAGTCTCGGTCAGACTTATTACCGTAGACAGTGTAGTGGAACCCTTTTGTGGTTCCTTTTCATTTAAAATCCAATAAACCCTTCCCTTCAATATGGTAGGTGGGTCGTTCAATATACCCAAAACCCAAATAACCAAAATCCAATTTGAGAACACTGGACAACATGCAGATCGCGATCGTGTAGTATGGTGCGTAGCGGGGAAGCGGGGGCAGTAAGATGAAGATGGATGACGTTGAGTGCATTTTCATCTATTAGACCCGCAACTCGGGCAGGTGGAGCGCAATATGAAGGTTAGTGATGACGCTGCATTCCAGGCGATCAAGAGCTAACACTTTCTTCTTTGCCTGCAGCATGTCGATAATATGGTGGCGCCGCTTTCCGAGGAGGATAACATCGACGTGCTGATGCTGTCAGAGGTGATGTGAGCAATGGAATGGCTCTTTTCTAGCAGGCTGAAGTGAACTGCCATGGTGAAGATGATGTTTACAGGATATGTGTTTGATTTAAAAGCTGACGTGGCTCAAGTGGCCGAGGTAGCGGGGCAAGGAGATACATTTCATTGGTGTCAGCACCAAGCGCTTCAGCTGCACTGCATGGTGACCTGCGGGTACGTGGAGAAAGAAGGCGAGCTGCTCTACAACTCCATGATGGTCGTCAACCCCGACGGTGAACTCGTATGCAATCCACGCAAGACGTTCCTATATGAGACTGATAAATCGTGGGCAACAGCGGGAGGCGGTTTCCAGACGTGGTAGTGTCCGTGGCTCAACAAGACAATTTCCTTTGGTATCTGCATGGACATCAACCCAGATGACTTCAAGGCTCCGTTCTCAGCGTATGAGTTTGGTACTCATGTCGTGGAGAATAAGAGCGACTTGGTGCTTTTCGCATGCGCCTGGAATGACTTTGAAGACCATGATATTGAGCCGTTTTCGACACTTTCCTACTGGGCACAGCGTCTGTCCCTAGTTATCGACGCGCTGGGAAAAGGTGAGTATGCCAAGCCCAACTGCCACTTTTTGTGCTCAAATCGAATCGGTAGTGAGAACGGCACGTTTTTCGTTGCATGCGAGCTGTGTTCTCTTTCTCAAGGAGCCTTCCGTGGTTGCACATGCCGGACGTCGCACAGAGGAGCTACTTCGCGCTGAGATTGACGAAGAATTTGCAGCGGATATGTAGTACAGTAGGTTGTTTGGTGTTTACTGTTAATGTACCGTGTTTAATAGAACTTTCGCAGTTTTTATACTTACCGGTATTTGGATTTTAATATCCATTAGGGTTTCGACGGTGGTAGCCGAACGAGGCCCCAAAATACCGTAAAACACGGATCCAATTTCTCGCTCCCTTACCGAGTAACCTGTCGGTCTGTCCGTCCGTATGTCCGTCGCATTCCCCGTCTTGCTGCTTTTACCTACCTTTTAGCATGGCTACACTCGTTCTGTCTTATACAATTTCCGCCCATCTTACCGCATGCGCCTATTTTTCTGACTCGACCTAACTTTGCCAAAATTACAAATATGTCCAAAAGCGTCACACAATTAACTCGCGCCCCGATTAGGCAATATGTTTCGACTCACTTTTCATTCAAAACACAAATTGGATTTTTGAGCGACGGCGCGGCGAGGACAAGGTGCGCTGGCTGTATAATAGCAGCAGGGTAGTTTTAGATGTATATGCTTGTATGTACGGGCGTGGGGCTCCATGTCCTACTTTATATTCAAGAGAGACCTCTCATGATGCAGTTTGAGGCTTGCCCCGAGACTCCAAAGTGGTATGGCAGCTGGTAGCGATAGCAATCAGGTTAGGGTGGGTGTGACTGGGAGCGTCTACCACCATGCACGCGCCTAGGGGTCCTAGACCCACCGCGAGTGTCCACGCTCCAAAAGCGAGTGGCGCGTGTTGCCAATTGGCCAAACCGAAGTTGCAGCCATATGCGGAAGAGTCGTTACGGTCCCGTAATACAGAGGTGCTCTTAAAGTGTGAGCTCCCGCATCAAAACACACTTTGCGAGAGCACTTCTGGCGGGACGGAAAGGAATGCAGCAGTCGGTCTCACAAGAGCAAGGGGCCCAAGACCAAGTGCAAGGACAGCTCAAGAAGAAGAGTCAAGACAAAAAAACACTTTAGAGCATGAGTGAGCCCCGCGCCTGTACACTTAAATAGCATAGCATCAGAATAGACAGGTTTAGAGCATTTTCGGAGCTGTGTGAGCCCCGTGAGGGGCTGGGTCGTTCTCGGACACCCTGCGCATACTACTGACATGACCTGAAGGGCTGGACGGTATCGAACAGACCTGGGCAACCACTCAACAGGGAAGAGGCAACAGCTTTGACGTACCCAAGAGGCATAAGCGCGATGCGGCGTCTGAATTACCATGTACAGCTGCTTGGTCCACAGTCGTGCAAGGTAATTTGGACCCGCGGAACGTGAGCTGAGGGCTGTAACACGTCGGCCAAGAAGAAGGCCTAAACAAAAGCTGACTGGACCAACAAGCTGCCTGGAGTGACGATACCCCTTAGTTGTTTGTAATCCGAGGAGCCGGGATGGAAATGACAGTGGTGTTTTATTCACAGAGGGCTTCTGGATTAGTACTGGAAAGGAAAGTTCGGGGTTCTATTCGAATACCACGTTGCTTAAGCTACCGTGTCCATGTTCTGATGCTTTTATTATTTAAATAGCTATCGAATCGTTCCCAATGCACTAAGCCTTTTGAGCCTAACCGACCAGGTGATTCTGTTCCATCTAAATCAGGTGATAGTCCACTTCAAGATACGACAGCATGGCAAGTGCCTCGAGGAAAAGAAAAAGGTTTCCCAACAACTGTAGCGGAATTTGGTGCAGAGTTAACTCAACTAGCTGTGTCTAATGCTTAGAGCTACCCGCGAGGAACTTAATGAGCGTGTACAGCGAGTTCGGCGTGATAACGCATCCCCATCCCAAGGGGAATCGCGTAAGCAAAGGCAACTCCGCAAAAAAAAGGCTTCGTGAAGCGGAAGCGCGCTAAAAAGTCGCAAGGCAATCCAAGAATTGGAGCGGCTCAACTTAGTTGAAGCACCAGCACAAACAGAAATCGAACAGCTGCGTGTACCTGGCGTAGCTGAAGAGAAGACAGAAGAAGGTGACCCCGCGGTGCATCAACGTCGATACGAGGATAACTCGTATCGCGAAGACCCTGTTGGCGAAGCCCGCCGTTTCCAGATTGAAGTGCCAGGGTCTGTAGCTGACGATAGAGCTGCGGCTAAACGTGCGCGCGATGCAGAAAGAGCCCGCGCCAGGCGAGCTGCTATGACGAGCTCACAGAAAATACGGACACGAGCGAAGCATGCGGAGAGGAAACGGAGACATGGAGCTAACAGATCCGACTCCCAGGTTATCCGAGATCGCGGACGAGATGCCGAGCTAGCGAGGGTACGACGCGATCGAATGGCTCCAGTAGACAAGGCAGCTCATCAAGCGTACACCTGAGATGCGCAGGTCAACCACAGAGCCACAAGATCAGAGGCGGATAGTCAAAATGCAATGGTTCGTGATGCAGTGGAATACAAGGTTCTCAGGGAAGGCATGTCAGATGAGCAGCGTCAATCTGAGCGCGATCAAAATACGGCTTCCCGGAGAGGCCACAGAGGGGACATGGCGTATGAGCAGCGTCAAACACAGCGTGATCGGGACGCAGCCGCGCACAGAGCTCGAAGAGGAGCCATGACGGAAGAACAACGGGATCAGCTAAAAGAGCAAGAGCGGTTCCGCCGGCAGTCTCGGCAGTTATAAGAAGGGCCTCGCACACCACGAAAGTTTTTACCCTTTCCCAGTTTCCGGGGGTCGTCACTACTTTACGCGCTACATGGACGACAACCGGGAGAGCGTGCGGGTTTGTCACTACTGTAACGCTTGGAAGTTTCCCAAAGAGACATACGGATGCTGCTGTCGTAACGCACTGGTGTTCGTTCCAGCTTCGCGAACAGCACCTGATGCTCTTATATCACTTGTCGAAAACCCGACTTTTATGCGGTCAATCCGGCCCTACAACAATGTATTCGCATTTACGTCCATGGGAGCTTCGCGGTATCGACCTCTTAACGTTGACGAAAGCGTGACATGGAATGGTGTCTACAACTTCCGTGTACAAGGGTCAGTGTGAAACCGTATGGGATCGCTACTACCGCTTAACTTCGGTCGCTCCATGTATGTTAAAGTTTACTTTAACGATCCAGACATGGATGCACGTGTGCGAAAGCCGTATGAACATGACGCAAGGCCTCGATCGCGCCGTTATGGAAACGATTGACCAGACGACGGTGGCGCACAACCCGTACACACAAGAATTTATCAACGCGCGTAGAGTTTTAATAGATCTACGCGCGTTAATAATTTTGCAGCAGTCATCAGGGAGCACGAACGACGCTGAGCGGCAGGGGAAGACGTTGATGACCATGATCCGTCATTAGCCTTGAGTAATTTTCTTCCGGAAAGGGGTCACCTTAAGCTGTGTCTGCACGTCACACGGAATGCGAACCCGGGTACGCATAACACCCCAACTGCATCCGAGGTGGCAGCCGTTGTGATCGATACAAACGCGGCTGAGCATCAAGATATAATCGTACACACGACAGGAGGAGGTTTCAAGCGCGTCTTTGAGACGAGCGTTATGTGGTGTTGGAAATCCCACGTGAACTCTAGCTACAAATGTAGTTAGGACGTTCCCACAACAATACGTCTACTAGGATAGTAAACGATCGTTCGGGCGGACCTGAAGACCCCAGTTCTGCCCTTGCACCGGGACAAACTGGACCTTGTAAACTACTTATATAGGCCAACCAGTAAAATAAGAACACGCTACTAGCACGAGCAAAGCTAGCAGGTGTTTTGAATCCTCGTGGTCCCAACAGCGGAAGGGTACCAGGCACGGGTAAGCCTTTTACGAGATCACCGAGTGTTCAACACTCGGCTGGAAGAAATAAAAGGGAGGCAATTCAAGCACTCCCAGTCGTGCAAATAGGCAACAATAAGCCGTCACGTAAAACCTCCCGATAATAATCGGCCAATACACAAAGTCTCTTGGCCTTGCCGGATGAACCCTCGCTATAGAGCTTCGAGTTCACCGACAGGCATAACACACTCAAACAAGCTTGACCTGACGCTTACCTTGAAGCCGGACGTCGCTCTGTGTGCTTGAGTGGAAATTCTGTTCTGTATTTAAGCTTACCCTTTCGGGTCTATTCCTAATAAGAAGTCCTAATCAAGTATACAAATATCAAGTGAACAATGATCCGTTATGGATCTTCTTGCATGCGAAGCGTCGTC
Source organism: Phytophthora infestans T30-4 (assembly GCF_000142945.1). Classification (NCBI taxonomy): domain Eukaryota; phylum Oomycota; class Peronosporomycetes; order Peronosporales; family Peronosporaceae; genus Phytophthora; species Phytophthora infestans. The sequence goes on along the minus strand of NW_003303688.1, from coordinate 289,351 downwards.
TGCACCGTCGCATGAGCATCTCTAACGGTCCGCGCCCTGTCCCAGACGGTGAACGTGCCTTCCAAAGACCGCTGAGTCTTCCGCGAACTCATCCCAACCGCCACTGAGGGTTCGTACCGTAGATGGTCCGCTGAATGCGAATCCGGTCAGTCCATTATTAATAATAAGAACATCCTGGATTCAGTGACATATGGGCAGTATCCAATACTTGTTGAAAACTCGGAGGTGACGCCGTCGAGTCCCTTGCACCTTGGCGTCTCCGTACATCACCCGACCGAGGGTTCGTCGCTTGAACAACTTGGGCGGTGTCACGTCTTTGTCGACGGGTGATAATCCGCAACCACGGAGAACTCACTACACCACAACTGCCCCTGTCGCAATGGAAGCCACGGTACTGGTGCTCGTTGTGACATTTCTCCATTCTTCAATTCACCATCTCGCCACCGTATGTCCAAGCGTCTGAATCGAGCCGGGTCCGACGCGTTTCAGCGTCTCAATCCTCGCCGACGTCGCGAACGTGAACAGCTGGAGGTACGTCAGCTCATCCTTCTCTTGAATCATCGGCACCTTGCTCATCACCTCGCATTACTCGACTTGTTTCTCAGGAGGGCAAGACCGAGGGTTCGAACGTCCCCCAGTCTGCTGCACCTCCCCTGACAGCAGCGTCATCAGCCGGTCCTCCGGCGCTTCCTGCCCCAGACTCTTCACTCCCTGCGGTAGCTCCTGCAGCACTCCCCGTCGTCGCTGAATCCGCGGAGATGGCTCCTGCTGCTCCTCCTGCCCCAGGTGGTGGTCCACCACCACTCACCGAAGATTCGCTGCGCGCCATGCTGGCTGAAAGTACGGAGGCATCGGTCGATCACATGATGACCTCGATAATCCCGTACTTGACTGCAATGGCTCGTCACCAAGTGCAGATCAGCGTTGTGCCTCCTCTCCACGGCGATATACACACTCAGCGTCGTCTCGAGACAGCTATTGGTTTCAATGAGGTCCTCGCTGCGATACAACCTGTTCCTGACGCGCTGTCGGCATTACCCCAACGCGTTGCCGACTTAGAGCGTCAGTTGCGGTTTGCTCAGTCCGAGGCTGCTGCCGCCGTGCGTTCGGTGGCACCCCACATCATGGCTCGTGAGAACGCGGAGACGTTCCTCAAGGCTGCAAACACTGAGATTGAAGCCTTACACCACCACGTCAAGATTCTCCGCGAGTCGAACGCCAAGAACGACGCCATGCTCGCCACTGTTCAAGCCACTATGGAACGACACGCAGAAGACTTGAATCGTCTGCACTGCGAGGTCCAAGCTCGGGACGTTTTTATCAGCACGTTGCAGAAGAAGCTGGCTCGCAAACGCGAAGTGTACAGGTTTTCTATTGGCGCGAATACTGAGCAGACCCGGAAGCTCCACCTCCTTCTGGTAAAGCTTGCCCAGGGCAAGTACGTTGATAACGACACGCTCAAGGTCCTCGAGAACCAGCAAGACCGTAACACTCGCCTCCTCCAAGCGAATCGCACCCTCCGTGCACACGTGAGTCTGGCCGGGATGGATCCCGAGGTACTTCGTCTGGCTGTTGATGGTACGTTCCTGATGTCGCTCCTTCCACCGTGTGTTCAGCAACTAACGTTCGTTCACAATCTTTCGTGATAGGTCTGACTGCGGGTGAGCTGGACCTGGACGCGCTGGACTTGGATCAGGAAACGTTAGTCGCTCTGCGGCGTATTCAGTCTGCCACCGCGTCTTCGGACAATCCTCAAGCCCTTCCGGCAGCTTTGGCCAAAGCAGCTCACCAAGTGGCTCATGGGAAGTCCCATAAGCGTCTTAGACCAGGTGGCGAGGATTCAGACGACGAGCCGGACGACTCTGACGAAGACAAGGCTCCAATCCCAACGGATAAGGCCAGTACTTCGATGGCAGCTGCCGGTCTCGGTGATGCGCCACCTGTCGATACTGCAACGCCCAAGTCTGCTCGTAGATCGCTGTTCGGTCCGAAGGCGTGGAAGAAGGCGGCCCAGAAGAAGCGCAAGAAATCTCGTCCTCATTCTCCTGCTAAGTCGCCACGACGTCATATGAAGACTCGGTTCAAGTCTGTACCGTCTTCTCCAAGTTCATGGTCGCCACCTCCTACACCAGCGTCTTCCTCGACTCCCGCAGTGGTCGACCTCAGCGGCGACCAGAGTGACGTGGACATGGGGACTGCTGATCCAGGCAGCGTCCCTTCGGTTCAAGAAACTGCTACAGAGCCTTCGGGTAAGGACGTGAACCCTGAGGATCTCGACGATGTTCCTGTCTCTCCTGACGCGCCTTCGCCCCCGCCTCAGGGTCCACACGATGTGGCCAAGTCACCAGCTTCAACGATTTCACCTTCTCCAGCCGACATACGTGCTGCTGAAGAGGCTCTGCGCGAGGCCGAGGAAATGCGGCTCATGTTTGGCTCGAGTGACGAAGATGAAGAGTCAGACCAGACTGTCCCACAAGGCAAGTCTGCTTCGGCGTCTGCCGCGACATCCAAGGCAGTTAAAGTCTCGGGAGTGGTTTCTACAGCAGGGTCTGCCCCTGTTGAGGCTGCTCCACTAGCTTCCGCGTCTTCGAAGTCGGCTCCGACTGTTCCCACGACTGATGTATCAAGCGTGTCTTCGCCTGGCCTTTCGATGGAAATTGATGACGATGGGAATGCTGATGACGACTATGGAGATGACGTGGATGACAATGAACCTTCGGTGGATGACTCTCTTGATGCTCCCAGTGGTAGCGGTGATGTTCCGCCCCCCACCGATCGTTCAAGCATACTCGATGACGAAGATGTTGAAGATTCAAACAGGAACTGGAGTAATCTTGGCCCAGCTCGTCCTCCGACTCCACCTCGGCCAAATCCTTCGCCGATGATGACTTCCCCAATCATCGTTGCCGGCCCGCCTCCTTCGCCACCAGCAAGTCCTCCGGCACCAGCATCTTCTCTTCCTGTTCCAGTGTCTCCTCGTCCGTCTATTTGGACTCTCGATGCTGGACCTGGACGCATGATTACGGCAACCTATACTTCGGTGCCGCGTCGTGGTGGTGCACCGTCGGTTGAGCCGTTGCCTCACCGAGTGTTATCTGGTACTCGCCCTACGGTGCCGGCTTCGTCCACCCTGCCACCGTGGGTTCTTCTGTATGTGGACATGGAGTTTACCGATGCAGGCGCCAAGAAGTGTTTCGAGCGACTCTTGAGCTTAACCCTTCCCGAACCAGCTGGTGAGGTGACCGTGCGTACAACGTTGGAGGGTCTCCAAGCGTTCTTCGATTACTCGCATACTGATCATCCGTACCAGCAACTTCGGCAGCTCTATCCTCTTCAAGCTTGTCTCTTCGACACTGTCGACTTTAACCCAAGCGTCCCTATCTCCAAGCGTGCTCCGATTGAGATCCGTCTCAAGATGATCTGGGCGAACCTTCGGGGTGACGGCGGTAAGCAAGGTGAGCTCGGGTTCGCGTTGTGGGAGCGTCTCCACTGGCTTCCGTTGGCTGGTATTGACCGAGGTCTCGCTGAAGAAGCTAAAAAGGTCGGCCACGACAAGGAGCGCTTGAAGGAACTGAGAGCTGTGTTAAAGAAGCTCTTCATTGAGCGCGACCGTCGTGCCGATCGTCTTCGTAACAAGTACTGAGAACAGTACATGGCGTGGAGTCGTGACTCGGTTTCCTCTGGTACTTCTGGCGCGCCGTACATTCGTCCCGGGTTGCTTTTGGAGCCGTCGAAGCCGTGGTACCCGATCGAGAACTTGCCGTTTGCACCTCGGACATCTGACTGGCTTTCCGAAGTTCCGGCTCTCGACGCTCGTCAGCCCTGGCGTACTGGATGGATGAATGCGCCGCATCAGCACCCGTACAACACCACGTACTTCCCGTGCCAGCGTAATCCGGAGCTCTTCAATCCTCGTGGTACGCGTTTCGTGGATATGTACCGAAGCGTGATCGTTGACCCGTCTCTCGATTCAACCGAGCTTATTCCGACCTGGCGTTCGTTGTTTGACTCGCCACCGGGTACTCCACGTCCTGCTCTGGCTGCAGCTCCTGTTGAAGCTGGTACCGAGGATTCGCAGTGTCCGGCTTCTGCTCCAGCTGCCGAGGCTCAGGTTCTTGATGAAGAGGAGAAGGAGAGTGGTGACTCGGCTTCGTTGACACTCTTGGCCACCGCGGCCAGACACTTGGAATCGATTTGGCTCCTCGCTGCACGTTCTACGACGTTCTCCAGCGTCTCAGCTAGCTGTTGAGGTGTCCCGCGTGACTTCGTTTTCAGTGATCGCTCCGCGGTCGGCATTCATGTTTTCTTATTCTTAATCCACTTCCACAGCGTAATCATGTTCATGTTGTTCTTCAAATGCATATACAAGTTGTTGTTGCAGTAACGTTCTTCGTCTGTTACCACAGGCTGCATCGCCCTGTGGACAGTTCATGCGTGATCCAGTCACGCTAGTCTTCGTTCGCTACTTGCGCCATCTATAGCCGATTCTCGCTCTTCTTGGCTCGCAAATAGTCGTACAGCAGACCTCCACATGACAAGTTTGATGATGGTTCCCAAGTTGTATCTTCATAGCCAACCCACTTGACTTTAAACTCGCGTACAGCACGCTCCGTGCTCGTCGTTAGTGGTGTTCTGTCGTCGAGGATGGCCTCGACTTCATATTCACCGGCAACTTGGTCTGGTTCCCAGCTGTCCTCATGCAGTAGTTCCTCATCGAAGTCGAGTCTTGCTTCATTAGTCGCGTCAAGTACCAACTGAGTGTTCGGTCGACTGTTGAATTCGTTGACAGCCTTAAGTCTTGACACATGCACTACTGGGTAAAAGCGATACCCACTTCGGTCAGGCAGTTCCAGCTCGTACGCAAACTCTTCCACCTTGCGCTTGATCCGAAAAGGTCCATGCCATTGGTGAGCTAATTTCTTCGTCAAGCCCGGTTTGACGCGTTCCATGTACAACCACGCCCGGCTCCCAATCTCAAAAAGAGATCTCGGTGGAGCTCTTGCAGGATCTTCCATCTCTTCCGAAGCTTCTGGAGGGTTCGCCGAGTGTTCGTTTCCACTTGGTTGAGGTACAGCAGCTTTTTCCAGTCGACTCAGGGCCTCATTATGCTTTTTAGCTCTTCGCTCCTATTCTACAGCCTGATAATCTTTGGCCATAGTGAGGGCGACCTCGTGTTGTCGATTGATCTCACGCCGCCACGCCAGTGCGTCTGACTGCTTGCCGAGTCCTCGTTTGAGTGATGACGACATTGCCTGCAACGTCGACTGCGCATCCCAACCATGAACGAGGTAGAACGGTGTTCCCTTCCTCGAAGTGTCTTGAGAAGTATTAATAGCAAATACCGGCTTCTCCGCGATTTCGTCCCAATCTTGCTGTAGAGGGTCTTCCGCGTACACCCGTACGGAACCCATCACCGACTTCACCGAGCGTTTCTGCTGTCGATTAGCCTGTGGCCGATAGCTCAAAGTCGCTCTTGATCTTGACTGCATCATCTCTGCGAACGCTTGGAACACCTCACTCATGAAGCGTGGGTCACAGTCGTGCCTTATTAATGATGGGGCCCCGAACCGTCGGTACATACATTCTTCGAGCGCTTGGGCAACACTCAGTGCAGTCGTATCTGACATAGCCTTGGCAATAACGAATCCTGTGAACGAGCACTGAAATAGGAGCAACGCCGTGTTGCCCCTGCGAGATTTCGGTAGTGGGATCACAAAATCCATCGAGACGATCTGGAAAGGTCGTTCGGCTAGTACGTTGCCAGGCGAGTATTCACGAAGCTGTGGACGGCTTTTACTCGAGCTGCAATCTGAACATGACTTCACCTGCTTCTCCACGTCAGCGTACAAACCGATCCAATAATAATCGGACTTAACGCGGTGGAAACGTTCTCACCACACCTTGATGTCCTCCTTCCAGCGAGTCGTGACAGTTTTGCAGGACCTCTTGAATCATCGTTGTTGGTACCACAAGCCGCAGCTTGGTCTCCTCTTGCCAACCGTGGTCGTACCGACGATTCAATCCAAGATAGTGAAGCACGCCGTCTTCTGATAACACGAACCGGTCAGCATACTTCCAGGCATCTCGAGCTTCTTTGTAACTCAGCTCTTGTGCTTGGCCCCGAAGCACCTTCTTGATGTTAAACCACTTCTGTTCCTCGTCTTGTGCCACTATTATCCGTCTGCGTCGCTCCCGCTGTATCGCTACCGGGTCAACATCTTCCGCATCGGGAAATGCCGCTGGTACAGTCTTGTGAAGATGGTCTGGCAAATCCTGGCCGATTGAATCTTCGGTGGACGTCTCTCGTCGTTCTTCATGCTCTTCTTGAGCTTTTGAGACATCCTCCGAGTGTTCATCTGCAAACCTGACGCGTTTCTTGGCTTTCGTCTGTCGCCGAGTCATCACTGCTATATTACCATAATCGCACTTTGGTGAGCTGTAATCAACCACGAAATTTTCGAAAGTTTTCCACTTTGAAGACTCGCTGCCTGACAGTACATGTACTTGACGCTCTGCTTCTTGTGACGAAACATCTACCGAGTCTTCATCCGGCTCGCAGATCATTTCCTGTATGCGGTTCAGCGATGCCAATTCCGACTTGCGAGTTTCAGCCAACTGACCTTTGATTCCAGCGCTTCAGTGGCTAACGAATCCGCGGCCGCGTTGTATTCTCGTACAACGTGAAGATATTTAACTGATCGAAGCTTGGCCGTGAGCTCCTTGTGAGTATTCAGCAGCGCTAGCAAAGTTTCCTTCCTGCATGCGATCACCCCTAGTGATTGTTGAATCGCGAGCCTTGAGTCCCCAACGATGACTAAATCCTCGGCACCGTGCGCAATAGCAGCCTTGACACCGTTTATCATACCTGTGTACTCTGCCTCATTCACCGTGGTGGCCGAGAGGTAAGCGTTTGCAGCAATCACTACCTTCCACTCAGGAAGGCTCCACAGCACCCATGAACAACTCCCGTAGCCACCGTACTTCTCTGTCTTCGCTGATCCGTCAAAAGACATGACGAATCCGCTGTAATTACGGGAAAGCGTGGCGTACAGCAACGCGGGGTCCATTCGAACAGTCGGGGAACCCTTGTTTGGAGGTGCCACCGGCGCGAGCGAGTCCTCCAGGTCAACAAAGCTCGTGATGCTTGACTGCAGTAGCTGCGCAAAGGCGACATCCTTCTCCTTCACGCGCTGCACCTTCAAGTGCCACTGCGATAGCAGCACTGCGAACTGGACCGCGCGTCCGAAGAGAGACTTCGACTTATGCACCCACTCTAACGTCGAGAATCGTGTATAGACATGTAGCGTCTTTCCTGCCAGCTGGGCGTAACAGATCTTCAACAGCAGAAGTAACGCCAAAACTTCCTTTTCAGCAGGATGATAGTTCATCTCGGCCTCCTTGAGCACCCGACCGAGGAACCGTACGGGGTGTAACTTGCCTTCATGTTCTTGCATTAGCGTAGTGCTCAACGCCCATTCATTCGCAAAGAGCATGACGTGAACTTCTTTCGACCGATCGAAGTGCCTGAGGATGGGTGAATGTGAAACACTCGTCTTCAATTTTTTGAAGGAAGGACGTGCCACAGAAAGGCCACCTTCAACGACAAAGTCTTCATCCTTGAGCTGGTACAGCGCCGCACCGTAGACCGCGAAGTCTTGAATGAAGCGGCTGTAGTAATTAACCGCTCCAAGAAACGACTGCATGCCCTTCTTGCTCGTTGGAAGCGAAAGCTCGGTGATGGCCGCAAGCTTCTTGGGGTCAGCTCTGTTACCTTCTGGCGAAATTTTATGCGACAGAAAGTCCACCTTGGGTTGGCAACAGATGCTCTTGGTGAAGCTAATGCTGATCCGACACTGTGCAAATCTTGCTAGCAATCGGTCCAGCGTCGCTAGGCAGCTGTCGAAATCCTCGCCACCGAAGCAAATGTCATCCACAAACGACCGTCGACCAAATACAGGTACCAGCGATGATTCGTCTGGCTCCCCGTTCGTAAACATGTCAGCGACGGGGCTGTTGACGAGTTGTAGTACAGGATCGGTCTCTACCGGTGCTTTGCGGTCTGCCGCGAACTTCGTTTGAAACGAATTCTCGGCGCTTGGCCCACGACGTTCCTTGGCCTGTTCTTCAGCTAAACGCATCCTCTCCGAGTATTCAAACCAACCTCCTTTAGGTTGAACGAGCCCCCAGAGTGCGTTGTCAATCATACGCTGGTAGATCATCGGCGCGTTCTTTAACCCAAAGGGCATGCGTAACCACTCAAAATGTCCTAGTGCGCAGACGAACGCTGACACTTTACGCGCTCGCAAGGTCATCATGACCGCCCAGAAGCCGCTTGCTGCATCCAGCGAGCAGAACCATAGGTAGCGCTCGAGATCTGTTAACAGGTCGTCGACTAGCGGCATTGCATACTCCATGATCGCGGTGATAGCATTCACCATCTTGTAATCAATGCAGAGCCGGATGTCCAGCCCGTTCTTTTTCATCACAATCACGATTGGCGATGCCCATGGACTGTCTGAAAAGACGATCAGTCCTGCACGCAATAAAGCGCGCAGCAGCTCGTACAGCTTGCCGAGAAATCGCAGCGGCACGCGCCGGGCACGCTGTTTAATTGGGGCGTGCCCCTGTGTGTCGATATCGCATACCGCTCCGTAGGCTGGCGGCGGCAGTGCGTTACCACTAGCAATCAGGATGTGCTCGTGGTTCTTTAGCGTCGCGACTAGACGTTCTCGGCGTTCAGTCGACAGCTCAGGATCAGCAACATTAGGCGCAGTGTAGTCAATTGTCGTGTTGATCTCTTCGGTCAGGTCCGGCAGGAATGCCAGCTCCTTCGCGTAGTCGTCCAAGCCAATGTTGTTAGCTTGGTGCTCGTAGAAATCATTTCTCGTATCCTCCGTTGCTTCATTTCCCTCGGCTGTTAACACTCGAGCAACCGAGATGTATGTTCCGTCCAACGCCGCTACGGATTCTTCCCTTGACTCAACATTGGCATCCGCTTTGATTTCAACAGTCGGTACTGGGTCCATCTCCTTCCCATCCTGGTTTCCCATCTCTGGGCCACCTGCCGAGTCGTCGTTCGCAATATTGAATGCGTGGGCCGCCGACATATTGGGTTGTTGACTTTTGTTCCGCTCCTCGTTCTGCCGCTGTCTTGACATTTCGGAATTCGCACCAATCTTGCAATGAATACTCGGTGCCGTACTCAACACCTTCTGCGCGATGCCTGTATCCTCTGGATCAACCACCGGTGGCTCGTTCGCAGATTTGGTGACACACAAGGCCGGGACAGCTTCGTCAAAACGGGTGACTCCATTCAATCCAGTGCCGTTGCTTGTCGCTTCCGTGGTCACCCCTGACTGGACACTAACACTCGTTGGCGTATGTACCACGTTCACCGGTCTCAGTAGTTCGTGTGTACGCACTACCGAGGCTTCGTTCGCGTTATTGCTTCCGCCATGGGTTGTCGTGCACGTGTCCAAAGGTTCTGCGGAAGGCTGACCGTCGGCCGAATCCCCGGCTGTCACCCCAGACGCCAGACAGGCTTCCACCCGTTCACGTTCTTCCAGGATCAGTGCCCAGCGCTCTGCACATGTAAGACGATCACTAGAATCCACTAGCGAGTCTTCTAGAGGTCGTGCTAGCACCCCACCCGGTTCTGGGTAGTATGGTCGATCAACTGCTGAAGGCTGAGTTGCAAGCCATTGTTCGTAGATTTCGCATTCACGCTGAAAGAGCTCGCGGTCTCTACAACCTTCGTAGGCCAACACTTGCCAGTCTTGGTACTTCTTGGGCTCCAGACGCACATAGCCGTCACCTCGTGGCAAATCCCCATCTGGAATCCACATCGCGATCGAGTCGTGTGCTGGTAGGTACACAGTTCGATCAGACACGTTGGTCAATCGAATGCTCTGAGGCCGTCCACGTCGAAACCTCGTCACTGACGGGATTAGCTTGTTCGCTCGACGAACTCACAGTACGTGTTCTTTTAGCCCGACTTGACGCTTCGCTAGTCGATATTCTCGCCACTCGTGCGCTTGAATGTCCAACCGCTCGGGTGGCCCGGCGTTAACATGGGAGCCGTATTCTTCGCTGTCGATCATGTTCTTGGTCTTTATCAGCGGGATTTGGACTTCGTGCGGTAATTGCGCCGCGCCGTGGAACAGGTCCAACCGGATCCCGGCTGGGATCATAAAGTCGGTCCCGAGTACCACGTCGACGCCTGCACTATGCGCCATTACCCACATCTCAAACTCGTACACCATCTCCCATCCGAGAGTAATCTTGACGCACGCTCGTCGCGTCGTAGACACCTTGCCTTCGTTAACTCCTTGAATGTCAATGCGGCGTCCGTGATCGGGTACATCTCGGAGTCGCAACTTCTTGGCAAAGGCGTCCGTGATCACACTAACGCTCGCTCCTGTGTCGAGGAGGATCCTCGTTCGCTGGTCATTAGCGCCTTGAACCAGAGCTCTCATTTTGATCCGTCGGTCGAATTTCTTGGCCGACCACCACCCCTGTCTCTCGCCAGGGCTCAACTTCATCATCTTGGAGTGACCCTTGGGCTCGTCTCGCGCTGCACTCGAAACCATGCCGAACGAACCCTTGCTGGTGCCTCATCAGCGTCAGCACACTCCACTCTCTCTCCAACACCTCCACCAAGGATTCTTCTTCTATCCTTTTCATTTTCCGTCGCGTTCACACTTGTTACGTAATTATCAGGCCATTCACTCTGCCCCATGAAAGCAAAGATACACTCTGCTTCCATTGAAGGCTCGGTTAACTGTGGCAGCCCGATAGGGACCAACCCAGTTGTAGTTGGCGGGCTGCCTAGTTTAAATGACGTTCTTGAACGACGGCCTTGAGCTCTGGCGGGAGTTCCTCCTTCGTGCCTTTAGTGCGCACAAATTTGGCAAGGTCTTGGAAGTTGCGGAAAAGTTCGCATTGTCCAGCATCGTGGAGCTGCTTGCAGAACTTGCATCGCTTGTTACAGTAGTGGGCGGAGTGACTCATGCCACCGCACACCGCGCATGGTCCGTACTGTGGGCGTCGGTTGTCGCGGTTGAAGTCACGTCGACCGCGTTGGTCCTGATTGAACCCACGGTCACTACTTCGGCGATCTTGATTGAAGCCATTCTCGCGATCAGGCGTGTTTCCACGCGGTTGACGGTTGTCCGAACGTGCGTAGGTGCCTTCAGCAGCTGCACGGCGCTCGTTTTCGTCAGCAGCAGCGAGGTATCGGTCGTTTTCATCCAATGAGAAATCGCCATCCGTATTATCGGGCTGAAAGTCGTTGTACTCATCGTGGACATTGTCGTAAGCGTTCGGATCTTCGTTTGAATACTCGTTGCCTCCTTGAGCAGCTTCACGACCTTCTAATTCAGCTAGTAGGTCGTCCACCGTAGCTTCAATGAGTGTCACTCTTGGTTTGTTGCGGTTGTCATCGCGGCGACGGTCATCACGCCGGTTGTTGCGGGCGTACCCATCGTCGCGTCGCGTATCACGACTCTTAGAGTATCGGTACTCACTGTCACGCTTGGCCATTCTCTCCTTGCCCTTGAGATCATCTTCGACGATCTCTTCGAGCTCGTGAATGTCGGCGACTCGAGCGTGGTAGAGACTCTCCGCTAGTTTGTCATCGTCGCATGTTGCCAGGAACTGCTGTACGTGTTCTTTCGCGTCGCGACCACTCTTCTCAAAGTGTAGACGGGCGGTCCGAGCGTAGCCGTTCAGCCTGTTTATGTAGTCGCACAGATGTTCATTTCGTTCCCGCTTGGCGGAGTAGTAACGCGACAGTGCCGTCTGCGTGAACTGCGAGCAGTAGTAGCGGATGAACGCATCGCTCAGCAGCTTCCACTTGCGCTTCGTCTTATTCGGAAGTTGACGGAACCAATGAATGGCTCCGTTCCGGAGACTTAGCTCAAATGGAATGCACCATTTATCGGCATCTGTGTGGGTTCCAGTCATTTCATAGACGAACCCACGGAGCCACTGCATACAGTTCTCGCTCTTGTTGCGAGAGCCTGAGAATGGCGTGATGCGATCCAGCGGTCAGTGCGAAGCCATTTCAATCCTCGGTGTTGGGTCCACGTCGTTCAGCGTCGCTAGCTCATTCATCTGACGCATCAACTCGAGTTGAGGATCTTCCTCGTCGAATGTACGCACCAAAATGTCATCGTCACTGGACGAACCATCGCTGTCGACTTGACGACGTCCGGCACAGCCTTTGGGAGCTCGCGCACCGCCTCGGCGACCGAACGAATCCTCGTTACTTGCGTAAATACGTTGCATACGGCTCTCCGAACGTGGCGTAACCATGTGTGAGTCTTGAAAGTACGGTGAAGCTTCGGTAGTGCCAAAGGCACCACGCTCAGCTCCACGCTTGGTCGGAGAAGTACGAACGAGTCGTTGGGGCGTCGGCGGCAGTGGAATGTTAGACGGATCTTCATCTTGAATCATCGGTCGACTCACAGGCTGCTTTCCGGCATTGATGCCAACGGCGCCAAACGCCTTCCGAAGCTTCTTCTTCCATTTCTGGAGAGCAGCTCCGGCTTCATGTGGACTCCAATCCTGGAGCGACATCGTCGATGGGTACGTCTCGTTCTCGAACCCCAGCGACAACAGTAGCGAAACTGAATCCTCGGCAACTTGACTAGTCGAAACCGAGTTGACTGGGTATTGAAGTTCCTGCGCAAGCGCAGGCCAGTCGGCCTTTTTCTTGGGGATGGGCTTGAACAGCTGCATCCACTCATCATTCTGCATCAGCGCTTGTACGCGGTCGAAAACGCGCTTGGCGGCTGGTGTATCACCGTTGATAGGTGGGCGAGGTGCCTTCAGTAGTGCTGAATGCTTTGCACTCGCCACCGAAGGTTTAAAACCCTCGGTCCCATCGTCATAATCTTCGTAGGCGGGTTCCGGTCCCGCAACATCATCGAGCTCGTCGGCAAGGTTCCTCGAAAAAGACCTGGTCGCCCCGCTCAGCCCCGATGATAGCGTGGCCGTCTCCGGCGTCGCTGCGCCTGGCTCTGGAGCCGGCGTCTTATCTTCGTAATCTTCATAATCGTGGGCGTCAGGACCGATGTCCGCTTCGTCGTCGAAGCTCACTGAAAGCTCGGTGGCGGCTGCAAAGCGCGCAGCCGGGCTTGAACTCTCGTTGCGAGCCCCGCCAGACTTGGCAGGCGTAACTGGTACCGTCGGTTGTCCTTTCGCCATGTTTCTTGTCTTTTTCTTGTTCTTCTTCTCTTGGTAGCTCGTAAACTGGAAGGCCATACAAACAGTTCACAATGGTCACAATCTGTTCCCGGGTCGCGGCACCAGTTGTTGTGTTGGAAATCCCACGTGAACTCTAGCTACAGATGTAGTTAGGATGTTCCCACAACAATACGTCTACAAGGATAGTAAACGATCGTTCGGGCGGACCTGAAGACCCCAGTTCTGCCCTTGCACCGGGACAAACTGGACCTTGTAAACTACTTATATAGGCCAACCAGTAAAGTAAGAACACGCTACTAGCACGAGCAAAGCTAGAAGGTGTTTTGAATCCTCGTGGTCCCAACAGCGGAAGGGTACCAGGCACGGGTAAGCCTTTTACGAGATCACCGAGTGTTCAACACTCGGCTGGAAGAAATAAAAGGGAGGCAATTCAAGCACTCCCAGTCGTGCAAATAGGCAACAATAAGCCGTCACGTAAAACCTCCCGATAATAATCGGCCAATACACAAAGTCTCTTGGCCTTGCCGGATGAACCCTCGCTACAAAGCTTCGAGTTCACCGACAGGCATAACACACTCAAACAAGCTTGACCTGACGCTTACCTTGAAGCCGGACGTCGCTCTGTGTGCTTGAGTGGAAATTCTGTTCTGTATTTAAGCTTACCCTTTCGGGTCTATTCCTAATAAGAAGTCCTAATCAAGTATACAAATATCAAATGAACAATGATCCGTTATGGATCTTCTTGCATGCCAAGCGTCGTCTGCACTGTCGTATGAGCATCTTTAACGGTCCGCGCCCTGTCCCAGACGGTGAACGTGTCTTCCAAAGGTCGCTGAGTATTCCGCGAACTCATCCCAACCGCCACTGAGGGTTCGTACCGTAGATGGTCCGCTGAATGCGAATCCGGCCAGTCCATTATTAATAATAAGGACAGCCTGGATTCAGTGACATAGGGCCGTATCCGATACTTGTTCAAAACTCGGAGGTGACGCCGTCGAGCCCCTTGCACCTTGGCGTCTCCGTACATCACCCGACCGAGGGTTCGTCGCTTGAACAACTTGGGCGGTGTCACGTCTTTGTCGACGGGTGATAATCCGCAACCACGGAGAAATCACTACACCACAGTTACCTACGACCCGATGCACTACCCTCTACTCTTTCCGTACGGGGAGAATGGCTGGACTTACGATATACCCGTACGTTGGTAACCCCGTCGATCGCCACGGTGACCCCTTAACCGTATCCGTTCGGGAATATTAGGCGTATCTGCTTTACGACCGGACGGTTTGTAATTCTCTTATCCTGCGCGGTGGGCGACTGACGCAGCAATACTGCCTTGACCAATGGGCTAAATGCGAACAAGAACGTTTGCGCTTCATTATGAAGGACCAACTCCAGTATCGGCTGGAAACCCTCCAGGGACTCACGGACGCGTTGCGTGGCGAGTCTGTTGAAATCCATAGAATGGGAGCTGACGACGACGCGGCCATACGTAGGACTCGGCGTGGAAATAATACGGAGCAGGCGTCAGCGGAGCCAGATGCGGGTGAGGTTGGACGCAAGATCATCATACCTCCGAAGTTTACAGGTGGCCCCCGCTACATGTACCAACGCTTCTTGGATGCCATGGCTATCGTCCGTGAAACAGGAGCCCCGAACCTGTTCACTACGATGACATGCAACCCGAACTGGCCTGAGATCAAGGGAAACTGACGCCGTGGAGAGAAAGCATCCGACCGACCGGACATCGTGGCTCGCGTCTTCATGAAGAAACTAAAAGCTCTTAACAAGGATCTCGATAAGGGTGTGCTGAAGACTCAAGCCGCTCGAGTCCACGAAGTGAAATATCAGAAGCGTGGTCTTCCCCACGCCCACATACTGCTTATCCTGCGTCCGGAGGACAAGCCCACTACCAAGGAAGACGTCGATAAGCTGGTGTCCGCTGAGCTCCCGGATAAAGCGAAGTACCCCGAGCTGTACGATACGGTGATTTCCAATATGCTGCATGGACCCTGTGACCAACAGAACCCGAACTGCCCGTGCATGAAGATCGGAAGGTGATTAAGAAGTTTTCAAACGAGCTCGCGGCAGAAACGGTGATGACCCCCGACAAATACCCCACGTACAAGCGTGGTCGCCGTCTGGATGGAATTTTGTGCCATAAAAGGGAAAGTATGGGACAACGCGACCATCAATCAATGGGCGGTCCCGTACAATCCGTTCCTGTCGCAGAAATACAACTGCCACATCAATGTCGAGGTTTGTGCCACGAACAAGGCCATCAAGTACATCTACAAGTGCGTCTACAAGGACTCGGACATGACGACAATCACGATTGAAGGCGAAGAAATTCGGGCGAACGAAGTTCTTCAGTATCTCCTAGGGAGGAATATTTCTCCGGTAGAAGCTTGCATGCGGCTATTCATGCATCAAATACAAGGATCAACACATTCTGTTGTGCCACTACCTATCCATTTGGAAAGAATGAGCATTGTTGCTTATCGCGACCAAGCGACGACCCCCCAGCTTCACAACTTGATTAACCGCGGCGACAGATCAATGCTGACGAAGTTTTTCAAGCTGTGCGTGCGTAACCCAGAAGCTACAGCCAATCTACTGTACAAGGATGTACCACGGAAATACAGGTGGACGGAACACAAAACGTGGGAACCGTACAAGAAGTACGTTGTTTCTGAGGGACGCTTGGTACACGTATCTCCGCAGGACCCGGAACGCTTCTACTTGCGACTTCTCATGTGTAACCGACGCTCTCCTAAGGTCTGTGTGGATCTTCGAACGGTCGATGGTACGGAACATCCTTCATATCAGCAAGCAGCTTTGGCGCTTGGGTATTTGGAAAATGACGGCGAGTGGATACATTGCTTACGCGAAGCCGCCGAGGTCAAGATGTCGTACCAGCTACGCTAACTCTTCGGCATCATTTTGGTTTACTCGATGCCTGATAATGCCAAATATATATGGGACAGGTTCAAGAAGGATATGTCAGAGGATTATGTACGAAGCATTGAGGTAAGAAACGCAGACCTGCATAATGTACACGAAGAGGAGGTGCGTCTTCGAATGGCGGAGTACAAGCCGTTGAAGAACTTGGCTGATTACTTGGTTTCGAACGAGATGTCCCTCGACATGTACGGCCTTCCTCTGCTAGCCGATTACGACGATGGATGCTCAAGTGGACGACCCGGATACAGCGTCTGTTGATGCTGTCCAGCAAGAGATTGACGCGTACCCCCAAAACGAACTGGAGCGTGTTGCAGAGCAGGCAGACCACTTGAACAGCAACCAGAGGGATATTTTTGACCAAGTTATGCTGCTGTGAGCAGCAGGTTCACAGCAGCATAACTTGAGCAGACCGGTTGGAGGGGAGAAGCTTTTCTTTTTGGATGGTCCAGGTGGAACAGGAAAATCGTTTCTACTCGAGCAAATACCCGCTCACCTTCGGATGCAACGTAAGGTTGCCATCGCGGTTGCATCGAGTGGGATTGCAGCCACTCTGTTAGCCGGAGGTCATACCGCGCATTACACGTTCCGGATTCCCCTCAAACTAACAGAGACGTCGACGTGCAGCCTTTCATGGCAGAGCCAAAGAGCCGAATTGATTCGTAGCGCGAGTTTGATCATTTGGGACGAAGCGCCGATGACGAACCGAGCTTGCTTTGAGGCTGTTGACAGGTCGCTTCGGGATATTATGAAGAACGAGCTGGAGACATTCGGCGGAAAGGTAATGGTGTTCAGCGGTGATCACCTCCCGATTCTGCCTGTACTGAAGCGTGCGGAAACGATTCAAGCTTGCTTCAAGTCTTCGCCGCTATGAGAGCATTTGCGTCAAGTGCGGCTAACCGAGAACATGCGTGTCCGCACCGCCCCAAACGCGGCCAGTGCGGCTGCGTTAGCGGAATTCTCTGAATTTTTACTTCAAATTGGAGAAGGCCGGACCCAGTCAACCATGAGATCGGTGATGGTGATACCACGCGACATGTGTATCATTCCAGAACGACGGGTACAACAAATGACCTCTGATGAAGAAGACGCGGATATGGAGCCTCCTCCAAGTTTCAGGCTACTCCCTCCGGCGGACGAGGAGCACGAGCGAGACTTGGACGAAGCTGAAGAAGGCCCACGGGTCCGCAACGTCAACGCACTTGTAGATGCGGTGTACCCGGGCGTTGATACTGAGAATTTACCCGATGAATACCTCGTTGAGCGAGCCATACTAGCTTCCACAGATGGAAGTGTTCGACGAATCAGCGACATGGTTGCGGAACGGCTATCGGGTGAAACGAAGGAGTATCTCTCGGTGGACAGCCTCGAAGGGGTCGCGGATGCAAACATGTTTGAGCAGGAGTTCTTGAGCTCTCTTAACTTCTCCGGTATCTCTCCGCACAGGATTGTTCTGAATATTGGAACACCTATCATCATGATTAGAAACCTCAATAGCGACGCAGGACTTTGCAACGGAACGCGGCTTCGGGCTGTGTCACTGCGCGAGAGAAGCATCGAGGCCAGTATTATGTCCGGGCCGTTCAAGGGTAAGAAGGTGTACATTCCTCGGATCGTCTTTTATAGTGAAGACGATGACAAGGCGTTCCCGCTCAAACTCAAGCGTAAGCAGTTCCCCGTGGTTCCAGCGTTCGCCATGACTACCAACAAGGCCCAAGGACAATCGATCAACCACGTGGGTATATACTTGGAATCACCGGTCTTCGCACATGGGCAGCTTTATGAGGCGTTGTCGAGAGTGACTTCAAGGAAGGCGATCAGGATTGCTGTGGATCCAGAGGCCATTGATGAGGACGGGAACGTACACATTAACAATATTGTGTACAGAGAGATCTTTGGAACGCGGACTTGGTCGTAATGTATTTAATTTATTTAGCTTTGATTTCGAAATGTTCTCGAATCCGCCGGGTTTAGGTCGCTGCGGAGGCGGTCAGTCCACACTACACCAACCAACCATGCTCTAGCATCCGCGGAGCGGGCGCCCAGAGCGCTAGTCTAAAACACTACTCTACTAACGTGTCTGTGTGTCGGTGCCTTCGTCCGTAGCACAAATGCGTATTTCTCACTGGACAAAATGCTGCCGAGCAAAGCGAAGGCGGCCCCGGTCATGTGCTGATATTAAGCCAAATCTTAGGATAAATACTAGTGAATACTACTACTGCCCGCTGATTGTCTAATAAAATTACCCAAAACAAAATAATACTTACGAACCTAAGTACGAATCGCGACTTAAGCACTCTAAACGAAAGTGGGGCGTCTCCTCTATCTCTTGATCCCTTATAAGCTACAGAATGCTTAAAACCGAAGAAGTTGTGGTCGCTCAAAACTATTATCTCCATTTATGGCCCCTCGAAATGACGATACATTTAGGAGTGTTGTGAGCTCAATATTTTTTTCAATTTTAAAGATTCAACTGTTATTTAAAAGCCCTTGTTAAAAGCAATTGAATAAGGGTACTTTTACGGTTTTTCAATGGAAGTTTACAATAAATGTCACGGATTCGGATAAGTACGAAAATCAATTGGCTAACTTTAAGCTCAATTATCTCGATAACTCTAAATGGTTTGTAAGTAACATTTTGTTTGACGCAGTCTCATATATTTGCGTTTCTTTCTTTCCGCCCCATTGCGAAAAGTGGAGCGGCGGCGACAGATAACGGACGGCGGGACGATCGTTGAGCAGGAGTTGCAGCCAGAAGAGGTAGCGATTTGTAAGTACATGTATGTAAGTGTAGCGCTAATACGTGCCTTCTACTGGCTGCCGAGCCCAGCGAAGGCAATCGTAACTGTCTAAAACTGACATTATGTGGTGCTCCCATTTTTGTGGTCGACATATTGTACTTGAATGCACCGCTTAAATTTCATGTTGCCCCCATTTTCATCCGCGGGGCGCCACTTCACGCAAAGGGCGCTGCCTTTGTACGCGTTATTTAGCATTAGTAGTCCGCGCCGATCTGTATGGTTACACAAGCGTTTAGTAGAAATTGTGGGCCCTGATTCTTGAATATTCCTCTCAATACTTATTGTTAAAATTATAAGGTTTTAAGCTTCGTAGTAATTTTATAATAGGTTTATTTACAAGGTTGTTTTAGCAGTATTTTAATTTCCTTTTAATACTTGCTTGCAATCTTTTGTAGTAGTATTACGCATGATTGTTATATGATACCAGCGTTTGAAAAAAATTCACACATTTATTACTAATACTAATTATTAAAAAAATTAAAGTGTATGTCCTCTTAATGCTTATTGCTAAAAATATGGAGTTTAAAGCTTCGTAGTAATTTTAAAAGAGTTTTCCTTACAAAATTGTTTTGCCTATTATTATTTTAGTTTTCCTTTAAACATTTACATGCAATATTTTGTAGTAGTTCTACACAGGAGTGTGTTAGATAAAAAAGCACAAATTTACTACTAATACTAATTACTAAAAGTTTTTAGAGTGCATAGTGGCTACACCGCCCCTCCACCGCCGGGAAAAATAATATATCGTCTTCTTTTATATTTGCACGCGTAGTTTGCGACCTTTAGAGAATGTGCCATTTTCCAACACGATACGTAGCGTACCTTTAAGGCACTGGAGGCAGTGTTTGTGATTAAATTAGCGCGTTGACTCGTGATTAAGCAAGAACACGAAACACGGAGGAACGCCATGTATATGATGTAATACAAGAAACAGCACGAAGCACGAAAGGCCACGAACAGTGAAAGAGGACTAAATCAATGAAGGCTCCTACGGATTCTGAAAAGCATGAACCACGGAAGAGAGCGCTACCTTGAAAAATGAGGAGGAAAATAGTATGACGGGAGCGCACGGACCACGGAAGAGAACTGAAGTATTGACACCCCACATTAGAGCACGTCGCTGTGACAACGCACGGGAAAATAATGATTCCGTTACACCACCACGGACCACGGTCGACGGACCAAACATGAAGCCGCAGAAGACCATAAACGGGAGATTACCGAGCATTGAAATACGATACCAGGGTAGAACCGGAGCTCACCGAGCCACGGAGAGCGATACTACGGTAGCTCACGATGGAACGGACGACAGACCAACCGCGACACCACAAGCTAACACGATAGTATGGACTGTGACCCAACTATTAAACCATAGGAGAATGCACAGCCACGGATGTTTTAGACGGGAAATCACTCAGCCACGGAGCACGATATCAGTGAAGATCTAAGCTCACCTAGCCACGGAGGACGATATTCCAGTATAATGTAAAAGCACGGACGGCGGACCAGCCACGAAACTACGGGGGAACGCTTCAGGAGAGCACGAGGCTACATCGCGGAGCACGATTGCATGACCTGATAACGTGGTCGACCGATTTACACTATGAGTTCGCGATAGCATGGATAGCAGAACAACACCTCGATAGCACGATACCGCGGTCAATGAATACACACCGGGAACGCACGATACATGTGCGACAGATCAACACAACTACGAAAAAGCAACCTTCGGCGAGGGTACCGGTGGTGGGGTGCCATGGACCATAGATGATTACGGACCACAAACCTGTGGAGCTCACGTAACCCCTTGAAAGCACGAAATAGCTAGCAGCTACGAAAGAGGGTGGGGTGGTGGTGGTGGTGGGTTACGAGAGAGCATGAAACCAAAGCGATAACGCTTAACCCCTAAGCGGTGTCAGCTACGGGTGAGCTTGAACCCGCGAAGCCAGGAAGGACACGGAAGGGCACATGCCACGAAAGAACACGTCATCCCATCAGTAGTACGGAGCATCGGTAGCCTACGAAACCACTGTATCTTACACCGCCACATGAGACTACGGAATGGTAGGGGATTTAAGTCACGAAACCACGTCGTATTGAGGTGACAGAAGCCTTGAGGTACAAGATCCTAAGCGAAGTCACGCTGCACCACCAAGTATTTTAAATTCCGGACATTTCGCATCCAACAATTCATGCAGCCTCCATTGCAAAGCGGCGGCGAACGGATTCAAGGTGCTGATCGAATATCCCGAAGTTGAGGAGGAGGACGGAGTTTATACTAAAACCTTAGTGTTCACACAGATCTTTGAGCGTACCCCCAACAAATCATGCAGCCTCCATTGCAAAGCGGCGGCGAACGGATTCAAGGTGCTGATCGAATCCCCCGAAGTTGACGAGGAGGACGGAGTTTATACTAAAACCTTAGTGTTCACACAGATCTTTGAGCGTAGGTAGGATAATTGCTTCACCGTTTTCCACGCTGTTTCGCTATCAAACGTAAAAAAACCTCGGCCTGCCAGAGCGAAGCGGAGGCCAGCGGCCGTCATGTGTGAGAGTGTGGCCGCACGCTAAATACAGCACGTTTTTACTGTTGCTTCGCTCCTTTTAATATCTTCAAAATTATTAAACTACAAACATCAGCCCGCCGGAGCATAGCAAAGGCGGGCGGCCTACACAGATGGGACACCCCACTGCCCCACCGCCGCGAAGCGGCGGCGCTCGGCAAGTCTAAAACACTACTCTACTAACGTGTCTGTCTGTCGGTGACTCCGTCCGTAGCACAAATACGTACTTTTCACTGGACAAAATGCTGCCGAGCAAAGCGAAGGCGGCCCCGGTCATGTGCTGATATTAAGCCAAATCTTAGGATAAATACTAGCGAATACTACTACTGCCCGCTGATTGTCTAATAATTTTAACCAAAAACAAAATAATACTTACGAACTAAGTACGAATCGCGACTTAAGCACTCTAAACGAAAGTGGGGCGTCTCCTTTATCTCTTGATCCCTATTAAGCTACAGAAAGCTTAAAACCAAAGAAGTTGTGATCGCTCAAAAATATTATCTCCATTTATGGCCCCTCGAAATGACGATACATTTAGGAGTGTTGTGAGCTCAATATTTTTTTCGATTTTAAAGATTCAACTGTTATTTAAAAGCCCTTGTTAAAAGCAATTGAATAAGGGTACTTTTACGGTTTTTCAATGGAAGTTTACAATAAATGTCACGGATTCGGATAAGTACGAAAATCAATTGGCTAACTTTAAGCTCAATTATCTCGATAACTCTAAATGGTTTGTAAGTAACATTTTGTTTGACACAGTCTCATATATTTACGCTTCTTTCCGCCCCATTTCAAAAAGCGGAGCGGCGGCGACAGACAACGGGCGTAGGGCGCATTCGACCAAGGTGGGTCTGCGAGTCAGCAACCCCCGGCGGATCATAGTACCGCTTAAGACATCCAACGTAGAACGTCGGGTGCGTCGTCATTGACTTAGGCTTTTTGATGGTGCACGACGCACCATGCCTAGCCAGGACTGCGAATGGTTCAATGAAGCGATGCCTCGGCTTGTTGCTGCCGACAGAGCTGACAGTGTCTTGCGGTAGGTTCCTCGTGTCTAATAACACCAATTCACCCACCTTAAATACACTAAAGTTTCCTCTTCCGTGTTTGTCAGCGTACTCCTATTGTATGTCCTGGGCCGCTGCCATGGCATCACGGACTCTGTTGATAACGCTCAGCTTGGTATCCACAAATGATTCCACTTGTTTCCGCAGCGAAACTGGTCTCACATCCGAGGCCTGGGAGGAAAGAGCTTTCCGAGCCTCTCCTCCACTTAAAAACAGAGGATGCAGTGTCCACCCGAAGGGTGAGAGGCACTCTGGGGTGACGGAAGCCGTTCAAGTAGAACCCCGTGGACGCGTGCACTGCGTTGTTGACCGCAAACTCAACAACTGGAAGCTTCGTCGACCACGTACGTAGTGCTGCCGCGCACACACTGCGCAGAGTGTCTTCGAGCACTCGATTGACGCGCTCTGTCTGGCCGTCTGTCTGTGGATGATCCGCAGTGGACATCTGCAGACGAGTTCCCAGTAAAGGAAACAGCGTTTTCCAAAGCGCAGCGGTGAACCGCGGGTCTCGGTCCGAGACAATCGTTTCCGGGGGACCGTGATAGCGGAACACGCCATCGACGAACAAACTCGCGGTTTGTTCGCCTGTGACGGTAACGGATATTGGAGCAAGATGTACCATCTTGCTCCACCGACAAACCAACACCAAAATTCCGGTGTTACCGTGTCCGTCGGCGGGAAGCCCAAAGATGAAGTCAAGACTCATCGACTTCCAGTAGTCAGCCGGAACGGGCAGGCTCTGTTGTGAAGCCGAAGCGTGTCCTGCGGGTTTGACACGCTGACATGATTCACATGTCTTCACATATCGGGCGACCCACTTGTACATGTGGGACCACCAGAAGGCCTGAGAGACCGATCGAAAGGTCTTCTCGCGGCCCAAGTGGCCGCTGGAGAGCGCGTCGTGCGCCTCCGCGAGGATATCGAACTTCAGATCCTCGTCGTTGGTACGACCACCCGTGGAGGTTCATTGGGCTCCACCCGGTAATAGAGGAGGCCATCCTTCAACTCATATCGGTGGCGTCATGAGCGCTGTCGCGACGACAGCCAGTCGGACTTCGCGCTTGTTCCTGCTGCTAGGAAAGGAACTTGACGATAGGCGCGACAGCCTCATCGTTCCGATACGTCATGCGTACCCGATCATATTGATCCGTTGTCACCCGTGTAATGTGGACCAACTCGTTGTTTGGACGCCGAGAGAAGGTACGTGGTGACGCCGAGAGAGGGCACGTTTAGCTTACCCAGCTTGTACTCAACGCGGAAGTTGTACTCCGCGGAGAAGGGCAGCCACCTATCCATACGTTGGGAGAGGTTAGGCGAATTTGTCGGCGTCCTCAAGGATGCGTGGTCGGTGTAGATGTGGTGTAGTGATCTCTCCGAAGTTGCGGATTATCACCCGTCGACAAAGACGTGACACCGCCCAAGTTGTTCAAGCGACGAACCCTCGGTCAGGTGATGTACGGAGACGCTAAGGTGCAAGGGACTCGACGGCGTCACCTCCGAGTTTTCAACGAGTATCGGATACGGCCCTATGTCACTGAATCCAAGCTGTCCTTATTATTAATAATGGACTGGCCGGATTCGCATTCAGCGGACCATCTACGGTACGAACCCTCAGTGGCGGTTGGGATGAGTTCGCGGAAGACTCAGCGACCTTTGGAAGACACGTTCACCGTCTGGGAGAAGGCGCGGACCGTTAAAGATGCTCATGCGACGGTGCAGACGACGCTTGGCATGCAAGAAGATCCATAACGGATCATTGTTCACTTGATATTTGTATACTTGATTAGGACTTCTTATTAGGAATAGTCCCGAAAGGGTAAGCTTAAATACAGAACAGAATTTCCACTCAAGCACACAGAGCGACGTCCGGCTTCAAGGTAAGCGTCAGGTCAAGCTTGTTTGAGTGTGTTATGCCTGTCGGTGAACTCGAAGCTTTGTAGCGAGGGTTCATCCGGCAAGGCCAAGAGACTTTGTGTATTGGCCGATTATTATCGGGAGGTTTTACGTGACGGCTTATTGTTGCCTATTTGCACGACTGGGAGTGCTTGAATTGCCTCCCTTTTATTTCTTCCAGCCGAGTGTTGAACACTCGGTGATCTCGTAAAAGGCTTACCCGTGCCTGGTACCCTTCCGCTGTTGGGACCACGAGGATTCAAAACACCTGCTAGCTTTGCTCGTGCTAGTAGCGTGTTCTTACTTTACTGGTTGGCCTATATAAGTAGTTTACAAGGTCCAGTTTGTCCCGGTGCAAGGGCAGAACTGGGGTCTTCAGGTCCGCCCGAACGATCGTTTACTATCCTTGTAGACGTATTGTTGTGGGAACATCCTAACTACATCTGTAGCTAGAGTTCACGTGGGATTTCCAACACCACAACTGGTGCCGCGACCCGGGAACAGATTGTGACCATTGTGAACTGTTTGTATGGCCTTCCAGTTTACGAGCTACCAAAAGAAGAAGAACAAGAAAAAGACAAGAAACATGGCGAAAGGACAACCGACGGTACCAGTTACGCCTGCCAAGTCTGGCGGGGCTCGCAACAAGAGTTCAAGCCCGGCTGCGCGCTTTGCAGCCGCCACCGAGCTTTAAGTGAGCTTCGACGACGAAGCGGACATCGGTCCTGACGCCCACGATTATGAAGATTACGAAGACAAGAGGCCGGCTCCAGAGCCAGGTGCAGCGACGCCGGAGACGGCCACGCTATCATCGGGGCTGAGCGGGGCGACCAAGTCCCTTTCGAGGAACCTCGCCGACGAGCTCGATGATGTTGCGGGACCGGAACCCGCCTACGAAGATTATGACGATGGGACCGAGGGTTTTAAACCTTCGGTGGCGAGTGCAAAGCATTCAGGACTGCTGAAGGCACCTCGCCCACCTATCAACGGTGATACACCAGCCGCCAAGCGCGTTTTCGACCGCGTACAAGCGCTGATGCAGAATGATGAGTGGATGCAGCTGTTCAAGCCCATCCCCAAGAAAAAGGCCGAATGGACTGCGCTTGCGCAGGAACTTCAATACCCAGTCAACTCGGGTTCGACTAGTCAAGTTGCCGAGGATTCAGTTTCGCTACTGTTGTCGCTAAGGTTCGAGAACGAGACGTACCCATCGACGATGTCGCTCCAGGATTGGAGTCCACATGAAGCCGGAGCTGCTCTCCAGAAATGGAAGAAGAAGCTTCGGAAGGCGTTTGGCGCCGTTGGCATCAATGCTGGAAAGCAGCCTGTGAGTCGACCGATGATTCAAGATGAAGATCCGTCCACGATTCCACTGCCGCCGACGCCCCAACGACTCGTTCGTACTCCTCCGACCAAGCGTGGAGCTGAGCGTGGTGCCTTTGGCACTACCGAAGCTTCACCGTACTTTCAAGACTCGCACATGGTTACGCCACGTTCGGAGAGCCGTATGCAACGTATTTACGCTAGTAACGAGGGTTCGTTCGGTCGCCGAGGTGGTCCGCGAGCTCCCAAAGGTGGTGCCGGACGTCGTCAAGTCGACAGCGATGGTTCGTCCAGTGACGATGACATTTTGGTGCGTACATTCGACGAGGAAGATCCTCAACTCGAGTTGATGCGTCAGATGAATGAGCTAGCGACGCTGAACGACGTGGACCCAACACCGAGGATTGAAATGGCTTCGCACCAACCGCTGGATCGCATCACGCCGTTCTCAGGCTCTCGCAACAAGAGCGAGAACTGTATGCAGTGGCTCCGTGGGTTCGTCTGTGAAATGACTGGAACCCACACAGATGCCGATAAATGGTGCATTCCATTTGAGCTAAGTCTCCGGGACGGAGCCATTCATTGGTTCCGTCAACGTCCGAAGAAGACGAAGCGCAAGTGGAAGCTGCTGAGCGATGCGTTCATCCGCTACTACTGCTCGCAGTTCACGCAGACGGCACTGTCACGTTACTACTCCGCCAAGCGAGAACGTAATGAACATCTGTGCGACTACATAAACAGGCTGAATGGCTACGCTCGGACCGCCCGTTTGCACTTCGAGAAGAGTGGTCGCGACGCGAAAGAACACGTACAGCAGTTCCTGGCAACATGCGATGATGACAAGCTGGCGGAGAGTCTCTACCACGCTCGAGTCGCCGACATTCACGAGCTCGAAGAGATCATCGAAGATGTTCTCAAGGGCAAGGAGAGAATGGCCAAGCGTGACAGTGAGTACCGATACTCTAAGAGTCGTGATACGCGACGCGACGATGGGTACGCCCGCAACAACCGGCGTGATGACCGTCGCCGCGATGACAACCGCAACAAACCAAGAGTGACACTCATTGAAGCTACGGTGGACGACCTACTAGCTGAATTAGAAGGTCGTGAAGCTGCTCAAGGAGGCAACGAGTATTCAAACGAAGATCCGAACGCTTACGACAATGTCCAAGATGAGTACAACGACTTTCAGCCCGATAATACGGATGGTGATTTCTCATTGGATGAAAACGACCGATACCTCGCCGCTGCTAACGAAAACGAGCGCCGTGCAGCTGCTGAAGGCACCTACGCACGTTCGGACAACCGTCAATCGCGTGGAAATACGCCTGATCGCGAGAATGGCTTCAATCAAGATCGCCGAAGTAGTGACCGTGGGTTCAATCAGGACCAACGCGGTCGACGTGACTTCAACCGCGACAACCGACGCCCACAGTACGGACCATGCGCGGTGTGCGGTGGCATGAGTCACTCCGCCCACTACTGTAACAAGCGATGCAAGTTCTACAAGCAGCTCCACGATGCTGGACAATGCGAACTTTTCCGCAACTTCCACGACCTTGTCAAATTCGTGCGCACTAATGGCACGAAGGAGGAACTCCCGCCAGAGCTCAAGGCCGTCGTTCATCAACGTCATTTAAACTAGGCAGCCCGCCAACTACAACTGAGTTGGTCCCTATCGGGCTGCCACAGTTAACCGAGCCTTCAATGGAAGCAGAGTGTATCTTTGCTTTCATGGGGCAGAGTGAATGACCTGACGATTATGTAACAAGTGTGAACGCGACGGAAAATGAAAAGGATAGAAGAAGAATCCTCGGTGGAGGTGTTGGAGAGAGAGTGGAGTGTGCTGACGCTGATGAGGGCACCAGTGAGGATTCGCTCGGCTTGGTTTCGAGTGCAGCGCGAGACGATCCCAAGGGTCACTCCAAGATGATGAAGTTGAACCCTGGCGAGAGACAGGGGTGGTGGTCGGCCAAGAAGTTCGACCGACGGATCAGAATGAGAGCTCTGGTGCAAGGCGCTGTGAACGACCAGCGAACGTTAGTGTGATCACTGACGCCTTTGCCAAGAAGTTGCGACTCCGATATGTACCTGATCACGGACGCCGCATTGACATTCAAGGAATCAACGAAGGCAAGGTGTCTACGACGCGACGAGCGTGCGTCAAGATTACGCTCGGATGGGAGATGGTGTACGAGTTTGAGATGTGGGTAATGGCGCATAGTGCAGGCGTCGACGTAGTACTCGGGACCGACTTTACGATCCCAGCTGGGATCCGGTTGGACCTGTTTCACGGCGCGGCGCAATTACCGCACGAAGTTCAAATCCCGCTGATTAAGACCAAGAACATGATCGACAGCGAAGAATACGGCTCCCATGTTAACGCCGGGCCACAAGAGCGTTTGGACATTCAAGCGCACGAGTGGCGAGAATACCGACTAGCGAAGCGCCACGTCGGTCTGGAAGAACACGTACTGTGGGTTCGTCGAACGAACAAGCTAATCCCGTTAGTGACGAGGTTTCGACGTGGACGGCCTCAGAGCATTCGACTGACCAACGTGTCTGATCGAACTGTGTACCTACCAGCACACGACTCGATCGCAATGTGGATTCCAGATGGGGATTTGCCACGAGGTGACGGCGATGTGCGTCTGAAGTCCAAGAAGTACCAAGACTGGCAAGTATTGGCCTACGAAGGTTGTAGAGACCGCGAGCTCTTTCAGCGTGAATGTGAAATCTACGAACAATGGCTTGCAACTCAGCCTTCGGCAGTTGATCGACCGAACTATCCAGAGCCCAGTGGGGTGCTAGCACGACCTCTAGAAGACTCGCTAGTGGATTCTAGTGATCGTCTGACATGTGCAGAGCGCTGGGCACTGCTCCTGGAAGAACGTGAACGAGTGGAAGCCTGTCTGGCGTCTGGGGTGACAGCCGGGAATTCGGCCGATGGTCAGCCTTCCGCAGAACCTTTGGACACGTACACGACAACCCATGGCGGAAGCAATAACGCGAACGAAGCCTCGGTAGTGCGTACACACGAACTACTGAGGCCGGTAAACGTGGTACATACGCCAACGAGTGTTAGTGTCCAGTCAGGGGTGACCACGGAAGCGACAAGCAACAGCACTGGATTAAATGGAGTCACCCGTTTTAACAAAGCTGTCCCGGCCTTGTGTGTCACCAAATCTGCGAACGAGACATCGGTGGTTGATCCAGAGGATACAGGCATCGCGCAGAAGGTGTTGAGTACGGCACCGAGTATTCATTGCAAGATTGGTGCGAATTCCGAAATGTCAAGACAGCGGCAGAACGAGGAGCGGAACAAAAGTCAACAACCCAATATGTCGGTTGCCCACGCATTCAATATTGCGAACGACGACTCGGCAGGTGGCCCAGAGATGGGAAACCAGGATGGGAAGGAGATGGACCAAGTACCGACTGTTGAAATCGAAACGGATGGCAATGTTGAGTCAAGGGAAGAATCCATAGCGGCGTTGGACGGAACATACATCTCGGTTGCTCGAGTGTTAACAACCGAGGGAAATGAAGCAACGGAGGATACGAGAAATGATTTCTACGAACACCCAGCTAACAACATTGGCTTGGACGACTACGCGAAGGAGCTGGCATTCCTGCCGGACCTGACCGAAGAGATCAACACGACAATTGACTACACTGCGCCTAATGTTGCTGATCCTGAGCTATCGACTGAACGCCGAGAACGTCTAGTCGCGACGCTAAAGAACCACGAGCACATCCTGATTGCTAGTGGTAACGCACTGCCGCCGCCAGCCTACGGAGCGGTATGCGATATCGACACACAGGGGCACGCCCCAATTAAACAGCGTGCCCGGCGCGTGCCGCTACGATTTCTCGGCAAGCTGTACGAGCTGCTGCGCGCTTTATTGCGTGCGGGACTGATCGTCTTTTCAGACAGTCAATGGGCATCACCGATCGTGATTGTGATGAAAAAGAACGGGCTGGACATCCGGCTCTGCATTGATTACAAGATGGTGAATGCTATCACTGCGATCATGGAGTATGCAATGCCGCTAGTCGACGACCTGTTAACACATCTCGAGCACTACCTATGGTTCTGCTCGCTGGATGCAGCAAGCGGCTTCTGGGCGGTCATGATGACCTTGCGAGCGCGTAAAGTATCGGCGTTCGTCTGCGCACTCGGACATTTCGAGTGCCTTTCGGGCTAAAGAACGCGCCGATGATCTATCAGCGTATGATTGACAACGCACTGTGGGGGTTCGTTCAACCTAAAGGAGGTTGGTTTGAATAATCGGAGAAGATGCGTTTAGCTGAAGAACAGGCCAAGGAACGTCGTGGGCCAAGCGCCGAGAATTCGTTTCAAACGAAGTTCGCGGCAGACCGCGAAGCACCGGTAGAGACCGATCCTGTACTACAACTCGTCAACAGCCCCGTCGCTGACATGTTTACGAACGGGGAGCCAGACGAATCATCGCTGGTACCTGTATTTGGTCGACGGTCGTTTGTGGATGACATTTGCTTCGGTGGCGAGGATTTCGACAGCTGCCTAGCGACGCTGGACCGATTGCTAGCAAGATTTGCACAGTGTCGGATCAGCATTAGCTTCACCAAGAGCATCTGTTGCCAACCCAAGGTGGACTTTCTGTCGCATAAAATTTCGCCAGAAGGTAACAGAGCTGACCCCAAGAAGCTTGCGGCCATCACCGAGCTTTCGTTTCCAACGAGCAAGAAGGGCATGCAGTCGTTTCTTGGAGCGGTTAATTACTACAGCCGCTTCATTCAAGACTTCGCGGTCTACGGTGCGGCGCTGTACCAGCTCAAGGATGAAGACTTTGTCGTTGAAGGTGGCCTTTCTGTGGCACGTCGTTCCTTCAAAAAATTGAAGACGAGTGTTTCACATTCACCCATCCTCAGGCACTTCGATCGGTCGAAAGAAGTTCACGTCATGCTCTTTGCGAATGAATGGGCGTTGAGCACTACGCTAATGCAAGAACATGAAGGCAAGTTACACCCCGTACGGCTCCTCGGTCGGGTGCTCAAGGAGGCCGAGATGAGCTACCATCCTGCTGAGAAGGAAGTTTTGGCGTTACTTCTGCTGTTGAAGATCTGTTACGTCCAGCTGGCAGGAAAGACGCTACATGTCTATACACGATTCTCGACGTTAGAGTGGGTGCATAAGTCGAAGTCTCTCTTCGGACGCGCGGTCCAGTTCGCAGTGCTGCTATCGCAGTAGCACCGGAAGGTGCAGCGCGTGAAGGAGAAAGATGTCGCCTTCGCGCAGCTACTGCAGTCAAGCATCACGAGCTTCGTCGACCTGGAAGACTCGCTCGCGCTGGTGGCACCTCCAAACAAGGGTTCCCCGACTATTCGAATGGACCCCGCGTTGCTGTACGGCAGGCTTTCCCGTAATTACAGCGGATTCGTCATGTCTTTTGACGGATCAGCGAAGACAGAGAAGTACGGTGGCTACGGGAGTTGTTCATGGGTGCTGTGGAGCCTTCCTGAGTGGAAGGTAGTGATTGCTGCAAACGCTTACCCCTCGGCTACCACGGTGAATGAGGCAGAGTATACAGGTATGATAAACGGTGTCAAGGCTGCTATTGCGCACGGTGCCGAGGATTTAGTCATCGTTGGGGACTCAAGGCTCGCGATTCAACAATCACTAGGGGTGATCTCATGCAGGAAGGAAACTTTGCTAGCGCTGCTGAATACTCACAAGGAACTCACGGCCAAGCTTCGATCAGTTAACTATCTTCACGTTGTACGAGAATACAACGCGGCCGCGGATTCGTTAGCCACTGAGGCGCTGGAATCAAAGGTCAGTCGGGTAATCTTGGCTGAAACTCGCAAGTCGGAATTGGCATCGCTGAACCGCATCCAGGAAATGATCTACGAGCCGGATGAAGACTCGGTAGATGTTTCGTCACGAGGAGCAGAGCGTCAAGTACATGTACTGTCAGGCAGCGAGTCTGCAAAGTGGAAAACTTTCGAAAATTTCGTGGTTGATTACAGCTCACCAAAGTGCGATTATGGTAATATAGCAGTGATGACTCGGCGACAGACGAAAGCCAAGAAACGCGTCAGGTTTGCAGAAGAACACTCGGAGGATGTCTCAAAAGCTCAAGAACAGAATGAAGAACGACGAGAGACGTTTACCGAAGATTCATTCGGCGAAGATTTGCCAGACCATCCTCACAAGACTGTACCAGCGGCATTTCCCATTGCGGAAGATGTTGACCCAGTAGCGATACAGCGGGAACGACGCAGACGGATACTGGTGGCACAAGACGAGGAGCAGAAGTGGTTTAACATCAAGAAGGTGCTTCAGGGCCAAGCACAAGAGCTGAGTTACAAAGAAGCTCGAAATGCCTGGAAATATGCTGACCGGTTCGTGTTATCAGAAGACGGCGTGCTTCACTATCTTGGATTGAATCGTCGGTACGACCCCGGTTGGCAAGAAGAGATCAAGCTGCGGCTTGTAGTACCAACAACGATGATTCAAGAGGTCCTACAGAACTGTCACGACTTACTGGAAGGTGGACATCAAGGTGTGGTGAGGAGCGTTCCATCGCGCTAAGTCCGATTATTATTGGATCGGCTTGTACGCTGACGTAGAGAAGCATGTGAAGTCATGTTTAGATTGCAGCTCGAGTAAAAGCCGTCCACAGCTTCGTGGATACTCACCTGGTAACGTGCTAGCCGAACGACCTTTCCAGATCGTCTCGATGGATTTTGTGATCCCACTACCGAAATCTCGCAGGGGCAACACGGCGTTGCTCCTATTTCAGCGCTCGTTCACGGGATTCGTTATTGCCAAGGCTATGTCAGATACGACTGCACTGAGTGTTGCCCAAGTGTTCGAAGAATGTGTGTACCGACGGTTCGGAGCCCCATCATTAATACGGCATGACCGCGACCCACGCTTCATGAGCGAGGTGTTCCAAGCGCTCGCAGAGATGATGCAGTCAAGATCAAGAGCGACTTTGAGCTATAGGCCACAGGCTAATGGACAGCAGGAACGCTCGGTGAAGTCAGTGATGGGGTCCGTACGGGTGTACGCGGAAGACCCTCTACAGCAAGATTGGGACGAAATCGCGGAGAAGCTAGTATTTGCTATTAATACTTCTCAAGACACTACGAGGAAGGAAACGCCGTTTTACCTCGTTCATGGTTGGGATGCGCAGTCGACGTTGCGGGCAATGTCGTCATCACTCAAACGAGGACTCGGCAAGCAGTCTGACGCACTGGCGTGGCGGCGTGAGATCAATCGACAACATGAGGTCGCCCTCACTATGGCCAAAGATTATCAGGCTGTAGAAAAGGAGCGAAGGGCTTAAAAGCATAATGATGCTCTGAGTCGACTGGAAAAAGCTGCTGTACCTCAACCAAGTGGAAACGAACACTCGGCGAACCCTCCAGAAGCTTCGGAAGAGATGGAAGATCCTGCAAGAGCTCCACCGAGATCTCTTTTTGAGATTGGGAGCCGGGCGTGGTTGTACATGGAACGCGTCAAACCGGGCTTGACGAAGAAATTAGCTCACCAATGGCATGGACCTTTTCGGATCAAGCGCAAGGTGGAAGAGTTTGCGTACGAGCTGGAACTGCCTGATCGAAGTGGGTATCGCTTTTACCCAGTAGTGCATGTGTCAAGACTCAAGGCTGTCAACGAATTCAACTGCAGCGGGGCTGCCGTAGCTTTAGCGTCAGAGGAAGACGTTCGACTCAAAGAGTCACTAATACTAAGTTCCTTATCCAAAGGACACTTACAGCCCAAGACCAGGGCTCAAAGTTAATACCTTAACTTTTATGCTTCAAAACCAGAAGTGATTTATTTACTATTATTGCGGCCAAGCCGCCTAGGGGTAAATGTATCTCTTTAACTATCTAGCATAGTTAAACCTAATCAAATGCATAACGTGTGGCTTTCAGCCAACGTACTGAGAGACCTTGTTAACTCTCCGGGTACTTCGTACCCCTGTGTGTTCCACACCATGTAACCCCGTTACACTCTCCCTCACTAAGATGGGAACATTCCGTTCTCGAACTTTCCTCAGCGAGGTCACGTCTTGTCAAGACGACGGAGGTCACTAGACCTCACCTGTGCGTTCTGCAGCTCCACGAGCTCACAAACGCGTTCGCATCCTTGATGCCTGGCACTCCCACTCCGGCCCACGGCCCAACGTCTCCAGCGCGTCGCGCCGCCCCTGCCTCGTCGGTCCCAGACCCCCAACTGCGCTCCGCAACTGCTCCAAGAGCATCTTCGTCTCTTTCGGTGGCGGAGTACCACCAAGAGTATCGCCGTCGACACGGTCAACGCTCCATGAGCCGTCAACAAGAAGAGAGCAAAGCTCAAAGCTCGTCAGAGCCGCGGGCGCCGCCCAGAGGGAACGATGGTCTGTTCTCGGAACTCGAAGAGGGCGAAGTCGATTACGACGAGCCCATGGGTAGTGAGGATCACTCCAACCCAACCTCTCCGAGGTCGCACGCTGGTGCCGCGTCTTCCCCAGCTTCCTCTGTGAGGTCTAGCCGCTCAACGGCGCGATCTCCAACAAGAAGAGACCTGCGGACACCGCATCCGTTCTCTGAACGTTCGAATCCGTTTCGCTCGCTGCGCGATGCGCCACCGCTATCGTCGCGGTATGACGAGGAAGATCGATACGATCACAACGTCATTACGAATGACCTGGACGAGGCCCAAGGCCGTCAGTTGTGCAATGAGCAGCGCTCGCAGTCGTTCCGACCTGTGGTCCGACCACTTGTTCTAACGTCACGCCGTGACTACGGCTTCCAGCCGCGGAACCCTGCCGAAGCGGCCCGCCTCGCGGCGCAGCAGCCGCTGAACACGTACACGTGTGGGCCTGCGGCCTCGACTGCTGATGAGCAAGTGCAACGGCACCGGCTCCGAGAGCGATATCTGACTCCACAAGTCACAACTCCTCAGGAGTATCAGGCGCGCATGCAGATGCAGCTAAACCGCCAACCGGTTCCCTCTATGCGAACCATCCCGGTTGTTCTCAATCCTGGGGAATCCCAGCGTGCTTATGAAGCACAATTCCGAAGCTGGGTGGAGGGAGCTCGACGGCTCCCCTCCTACAATGCTCTTCGAGCAAGTTTCTCTGAAACTGATATTCGTCTTGAGAGACGTTTGCGCTTAGACTTCGCTAAGTCGAAAGCACGTCGACGAACACTGGGACCCCGTCCCCATCACCTCGAGGCGTCACCACCTCTTGCTCATGCTGCGAGCACCGCTCTTTCCTATGAGCCGGCTGCTCCAGCCACTGGTCGGAGCTTGAGCTCAGCCACCGACCTGTCATCCCCGCGTTCTAGCGGCGGGAAGCGCTCGGCGCCTGACGACGCGGTCGTACGCCGTAGCGGCGGGGCAGTGAGTGTGCCCGATCAAAAGCGTCGACGACGTCAGGGCAGTCCTGCCGGAGGACAACCTAAAACTCCCAAGAGTTTTGTGAGTGAGGATAACCCCTCCATTTCACAAGGTACTGAGTACGACCCTGGCGCCTGCGCCTCGCCACCAGGCGTTCCACATGGAAGTGGAGCTCGCCGTGCTCGTCGAGCAGAGCAGGAGGAGGCCGAGCCTCAGCTGGACTCTCGCGTCGCGATTCGCAGCGACGTGTTCGCGCTGGAGCAACGTGTGGGTTCCCTGAACCAGTATCTCCATGATACGACTGACTCTCTGAGTCGCCTTGCAGATGGTCTCGATGAGACGAACCACCGCGTGGACTGGTTTGAACAACCACAGTCGGTTCAGAACCGAGTCGTGGACCTTGAGCGTCAAGTCGCTCAGCTGCAAGGTCAGATCGACTTGCTGTTGCGTCTTGTGGCCCCGCCACCTGCTGTCGCTCAGCCTGCCGTGGTTCGGCCTCCCGCTGTTGCGCAGCCTGTCGTGGCCCAGCCACCGTTGGCGCCAACGCCTCCGCGCTCACCTGAGCAGGGTCCTGATACGGCTTGAGTAAGCCAACGTAGAAGACTGGATGCGTGCGCATCTTCTTCGGAAGGTTAAGCGTATACGCTAGGCCCTTCTTGGCCACGACCTTGAACGGTCCTATGAACCGTGGTCTCAATTTTGTCTTAAAGACTGCAGACACTGCATGAGTAGGTAGGTTTTTTGCATTTAATAAAACTTGGTCCCCGACCTCAAACATTTCTTCATTGCGTCTGCCTTTGGCATCTGCATGTTCTTTTTGCATATCTTGGCTTTCAGCCATAGCGTCGCGTACTTGACGCATTACGCTTAGTCTCAAAGAGACAAAGTCATTGACTTGCTTGCGGACCGCAACAGGGCTGACATCAGCTAGCCGCTCGGCTATCCCTCCCCCATCAAGCCCTGAGCCACTGCGTGGCGGCGTCAGTGGGACGCGAGGGTTAACCAAGCCGTTCACATAGAACGGAGTGTAGCCTGTCGAGGCGTGCACTGCATTATTTAATGCGAACTCGACGAGTGGGAGCATCTGGCTCCAGCGTTTTGGCGCCTCAGCGCATACGCTTCGGAGGATATCCTCCACAACGCGATTCACGCGTTCTGTTTGACCATCGGTCTGCGGATGGTCCGCTGTGGACATGTCCAAACGAGTGCCAAGCACTCTGAAGAGGGACGTCCAGAACTTCGCGGTGAAGCGCGGGTCTCGATCCGAGACAATTGCCTCAGGCAAGCCATGTTGGCGAAAGACTCGGTCTAAAAACAGCAAAGCTGTACCTTCACCATCTATGGTGTCCGGCACCGCCGCTAAATGAGCCATCTTGCTCAATCGGTCTACAAAGACCACAATACCCGTGTTTCCTGCCTTGTCCTTGGGAAGGCCAAACACAAAGTCCATACTCATGGACTGCCAACATCCCTTGGGGACAGGCAAACTCGCCAATGGCGCTGCCGTGCTCGGCGCGGACTTCGTCCGTTGACACGTCTCACACGTGCGTACATAGGTGCCAACCCACTTATACATCTTGGGCCACCAGTACATCGAGCTCACCGAGCCATAGGTCTTCTCCCGACCTAAGTGCCCGCCCACGGGCGTATCATGAACCTCATAGAGATTCGATACTTTAGATCCTCATCATGAGGAACGACTACACGAGGGTTATCCTCAGAGTCGGTGCTGTAGTACAGCAGGCCGCCATCGAGCGAGTATCGATGCAGCCTCGCGCGTAAGCGCCCAGACTATCTCTTGGTCAGACTCTTTATACTCTGTCGCTCCAAGACGCCCGTAGCAGCGCTACGCACATGTCGTCTTGTGGCATCCGCTCCGCGTATCAAGTCAGGCACTGACGACATCACTGTCGTGACATGGGCTAACTCGTAGTCCGGCCTGCGCGAGAGCGCATCGGCCACTACATTAAGCCGCCCCGGCTTGTACTTCACCTCGAAGTTATACTCGGCAAAGAAGGAAAGCCATCTTGCCATTCTCTGAGAGAGATGAGGCGACTGTGTCGCAGTGCGTAACGACGCATGATCAGTAAAGATCACAAAAGGCTTAGAGCCTAGCAGGTGTACCCTGAATTTGACTAGAGCATACTTCATTGCAAGTAGCTCTTTGTCATGAACTGGATAGTTCTTCTCTGCAGCTTTGAGCTGGCGAGACTCAAACGCGATCACGCGTTCACGCCCTTCGGCGTCTGCTTGTAGTAAAGCACAACCGATTGCAAAATCGGAGGCGTCACAGACGACGCTAAACGGACTATCCGGGTCCGGTAGCGCAAGGATCGGAGCCTGGAGAAGGCTCTCCTTCACAGCCTCAAAGGCTCCGTCGTGCTCGACGTTCCAGCACCATGGTGCGTCCTTCTTAAGGAGATCTGATAATGGCCGAGCCATCTCCGCGTAGTTCGCACTGTACTTGTGCAAGTAATTGGCTAAGCCTAGCCACTTGCGTAAGTCTTTTTGGTTCTTGGGAACCGGCCAGTCCACGATGGCCTTGACTTTGGCAGGATCTGCCCGTAAGCCACGCTTCCCAATGAAGCACCCGAGGAAAGGTATCTCCTCCGCGCCAAAGACGCACTTGTCCAAGTTGGCATACAACTTATTAGTGCGCATGCACTCGAGCACCGCTCGCAAGTGGTCAATGTGGTTATCCACGTCTGACTTTCCGTGCTCGGCACGACTATGGACGAATATATCGTCAAAGTACGTTTGAGCGTACGCCCGGTGGGGCCTAAACAGCTGCGTCACAAGACGATTGAACGTTGCTGGTGCGTTCGACAGCCCCTGGGGCATCACCAGCCACTCCCAGAGCATACCGCTCGGAGTACTCACCGCTGTCAGCGGAATGTCGCTCGCTCTCATGAGCAATTGGTAGTAGCCATCGACCAAGTCGAGCGCGCTGTACAGCGTACAGCC
The DNA here is from genome assembly GCF_000142945.1 of Phytophthora infestans T30-4. Classification (NCBI taxonomy): domain Eukaryota; phylum Oomycota; class Peronosporomycetes; order Peronosporales; family Peronosporaceae; genus Phytophthora; species Phytophthora infestans. Next base: position 251,190 of record NW_003303688.1, on the reverse strand, counting down.
TACCATGTTGTTCTGCAGAACATCCTTGCGAGGAATCGGCGTTTGCGCCGGGATAGTGGCCGCATTTAGCTTGTTAAAAGCATGAACAATGCGCCACTTGCCGTTCGGCTTTCTGACACAGAACGTGGGTGTCGAGTGCGGAGACTTACTCTCACGCACCATCCCTGCCTCGTGCTTCGCACGGAAGAATGCGTCAATGACGTCACACTGCTCTCTCGGCAAAGGCCATTGCCTTGTTACGCAGTATTTGGTTCCAGGAACCAGGTCAATCTCATGACACACGCCTCGATCCGGAGGCAGGCCCGTCGGTGGGTCTTTTGAGACAACGTCTCCATACTCCTTCACCACCGGGTAGAAGGGATCCGAAGGATCTTTGAGGATCGCCGATCCACTTCTTGCGCTCAGCGCCTTCTTGGTGTCCTCTAGGACCGCGTCGTCCACGACGGATGAGGAGTTCAACTCCTCCTCAGGTCCCAGCAAGACCACCTCGGCTAGCTCGCCTGCCTTTAAGGCTTCGCCGAACTCGGCAATGGACATCTCGTCCAGCTCTAGCAGAGCATCTGCAGCGGGCAGAGTATCAAGGCTGATATCGCCTTCTACCTCCCCCGTCACTCCGTTCACGAGTGTATACAGCTGTTCACAGCAATCACGTGGAGCATCACCGCTCGTCACGTTGGACACATCGTCCGACGTCGAAGACGTCACAGACGCCCTGCGTCTTCTTCTCCTCTCCCTCCGCGACCGAGCCCGGCCGGATGAGGGCGGTGTGGCGACATCTCCGTCACCACCACCGGGTGCAGCAGCACCATCACTCCTCGAAGAGGATACAGTGTCTCGCAAGACACTCGGCTGAAAGCCAAGAGGTTCTTGACCTTCACACAGTGAACTAGGTGTCACTTCACCTGCATCTCCTGGGCCACGCCCATGATGCCTCGACTCGCAGTCGACCGCGACCCTCGGGTCACGCAGCAGTAGGTCATCGACCAGATTCATACCACTCAGTGGATTACGCGCCACTCCGCGCTCGTCCTCACCAGGACCCAGCGGTTGGTCATTGACCTGACCTGCACCGCTCCGCGGATAACGTGCCGCACCACGTACGCCCTCAGGGCAAACAGCAACCTCGTTGCTAACAATTTCGGACATACCAATGTCCAGCACTACGGCCGCCTCGGCCTCGTGCTCGCGCCAAAAGCGCTTCTGCTTCCTAGCAGAGGTGGGTTCATGACTCACCAAAGCTCCACTAGGAGCAGGGTGCGACGCACCCAGCGTTTTCGACTTCCAGTCGATCCATGGCTCATGACGTTCCAGCCATGCCATGCCAAGGATGAGGTCATACCTCGCATCCAGGTCTAAGACCAAACAGCGCTCCACGCTATCGAAGTTCTCAAACTTCACTCCAAGGTCGACAGAGACCTTTGACACAGTTACCAGTGTCCCCGTCGCGAGACGGACAGAGATCGTATCTCTCGTTGGCACTTCCAGTGCCTCAGCATACAGCTGACTTCCTTCCAGGGTGGAGCGGCGGGCGTAGTTGCCCGAGGCTCCCGAGTCAATCAAGACTCGCCATGGCTTTGCAAAGCCCTTCACGTTCGCTTGAACGACCAGCAAGCCCGGCTTGCACACACTCTTCTCGTAAGAGAGCTCAGCTCTCTTCGGGGCTGAGCCCCGTTGTCCTCTACCTCTTCGAGGCACAACAGAACTCAGTTCTTCCCCAGTAGGCCGCCCCGCGCCTACTGGGAGTTGCCGTTTCCCGGCGATGACCCGGAGGGTTGGCTCGCCGGAGCCTCGCGCTTCTTGCGCAGAGGGCAATAGGCCCTCAAGTGCTTAGTGCTATTGCACACAAAGCATCGGCGGATGCCGGCGCGCTGCTCCGCAGCAAGAAGCTCCGCTTCTCCGTCTTCAGCATAGCTGAGGTCCATCGGCTCTGGACCGCTCGAAGAGCTTGCGCTACCAGCGCTCCAACCAGGTCGCGCCGACCTGAAGTTGTGCTCGGCATTTAATGCCACATTCACCGCCTCTTCGAAAGAGTTAGGGTGTACACGGAACACTTCCGTTCGAGCTGCGCTCACACGAAGTCCCTCCATGAACACGGTCACGCTGACCAGTTCTGGAAGAGGGTCCGCCGCCATTCCGGCGATAAGAGTTCTCAACTCTTGGACATAGTCCAATAACTCCTTCTTACCCTGGCGGGTAGCAAGGAACTTCGACCGGATACGGTACGCCTGATTAGGCGGCGCGAACACGCGCGAAAGCTGTTGCTTCAGCTGATCCCAAGTGGGAAATGCAGCGTCAACAGACGTGCCGCACGTTAGTGCCCATTCGCGAGCGCGACCTCCAAGCCTGGAGATAGCCAGCGCCACGCGCTGATGCTCAGACTGGAGCAGGGCCGATCCCATGGCCATCTCGACCTCACGGGTCCAGAGAAGGAGATTCTCTCCATCCTTCCCCTCGAAGGTTTTTACGCTCACCATGAGCGGTTTCAGTCTCATAGACTCTTCACGCGTCATCGACGCCGCCGCCGTTGCGGCGCTCATCTTCTCTTGGACATGCTCCAAGAGCGCGTTCTCGTAGCGGGAGAACGATTCCCGCCTGGCAGTGACCGCCTCTGGACCTTGCGATGCAAGATGAGCCACGCCCTCCGGGCCAAGCAAGGACATAAGCTTAGTAAGCGCGTCCTGCTGCGCCGGGGGCAAATTCGCGAACACGGGGTGTTCCATCCTCGCAGAGGATATAGTCAACCGACTCAGGAGCGGGATTGACTACAAGTGCTACCAAGTGCAGCGGGGCTGCCGTAGCTTTAGCGTCAGAGGAAGACGTTCGACTCAAAGAGTCACTAATACTAAGTTCCTTATCCAAAGGACACTTACAGCCCAAGACCAGGGCTCAAAGTTAATACCTTAACTTTTATGCTTCAAAACCAGAAGTGATTTATTTACTATTATTGCGGCCAAGCCGCCTAGGGGTAAATGTATCTCTTTAACTATCTAGCATAGTTAAACCTAATCAAATGCATAACGTGTGGCTTTCAGCCAACGTACTGAGAGACCTTGTTAACTCTCCGGGTACTTCGTACCCCTGTGTGTTCCACACCATGTAACCCCGTTACATCAACAGTCGACCGAACACTCGGTTGGTACTTGACGCGACTAATGAAGCAAGACTCGACTTCGATGAGGAACTACTGCCTGAAGACAGCTGGGAACCAGATCAAGTTGCCGGTGAATATGAAGTCGAGGCCATCCTCGACGACAGAACACCACTAACGACGAGCACGGAGCGTGCTGTACGCGAGTTCAAAGTCAAGTGGGTTGGTTATGGAGAGAACCAGCATCCAACTTGTCATGTGGAGGTCTGCTGTACGACTATTTGCGAGCCAAGAAGAGCAAGAATCGGTTGCAGATGGCGCAAGTGGTGGACGAAGCCTAGCGTGACTGGATCACGTGTGAACTGTCCACAGGGCGATGCAGCCTGTGGTAACAGACGAAAAACGTTACTGCAACAACAAATTGTATATGCATTTGAAGAACAACATGAACATGATTACGTTGTGGAAGTGGATTAAGAATAAGAAAACATGAATGCCGACCGGAGAGCAATCACTGAAAACGAAGTCACGCGGGACACCTCAACAGCTAGCTGAGATGCTGGAGAACGTCGTGGAGCATGCAGCGAGGACATTATCGAAACCAACAGCAGTCTCGAGGCGACGTTGAGTGTGTACATCGCCGTGGAGAGGAGGCGCAACGCTGAGCTGCACTTGGTGACGAGCCATTGCAGTCAAGTACGGGATTATCGAGGTCATCATGTGATCGACCGATGCCTCCGTACATTCAGCCAGCATGGCGCACAGCGAATCTTCGGTGAGTGGTGGCGGACCACCAGCTGGGGCAGCAGGAGCAGCAGGAGCCATCTCCGTGGGTTCAGCGACGACGGGGAGTGCTGCAGGAGCTACCACAGGGAGTGAAGAGTCCGGGGCAGCGGGTGCCGGAGTGTCGGTTGATGACGCTGCTGTCGAAGGAAGTGCAGCAGACTGAGGGGCGTTCGAACCCTTGGTCTTGCCCTCCTGAGAAATAAGTCGAGTGACACGAGGTGATGAGCAAGGTACCGATGATTCAGGAGAAGGATGGGCTTACGTACCTCCAGCTGCTCACGTTCGCGACGTCTACGAGGATTGAGACGCTGAAAAACGTCGGACACGGCTCGATTCAGACGCTTGGACATACGGTGGCGAGATGGTGAATTGAAGAATGAAGAAATGTCACAACGGGCACCAGTACCGTGGCTTCCATTGCGACAGGGGCAGTTGTGGTGTAGTGATCTCTCCGAAGTTGCGGATTATCACCCGTCGACAAAGACGTGACACCGCCCAAGTTGTTCAAGCGACGAACCCTCGGTCAGGTGATGTACGGAGACGCTAAGGTGCATAGGACTCGACGGCGTCACCTCCGAGTTTTCAACAAGTATCGGATACGGCCCTATGTCACTGAATCCAGGCTGTCCTTATTATTAATAATAGACTGGCCGGATTCGCATTCAGCGGACCATCTACGGTACGAACCCTCAGTGGCGGTTGGGATGAGTTCGCGGAAGACTCAGCGACCTTTGGAAGACACGTTCACCGTCTGGGACAAGGCGCGGACCGTTAAAGATGCTCATGCGACGGTGCAGACGACGCTTGGCATGCAAGAAGATCCATAACGGATTGTTCACTTGATATTTGTATACTTGATTAGGACTTCTTATTAGGAATAGTCCCGAAAGGGTAAGCTTAAATACAGAACAGAATTTCCACTCAAGCACACAGAGCGACGTCCGGCTTCAAGGTAAGCGTCAGGTCAAGCTTGTTTGAGTGTGTTATGCCTGTCGGTGAACTCGAAGCTCTGTAGCGAGGGTTCATCCGGCAAGGCCAAGAGACTTTGTGTATTGGCCGACTATTATCGGGAGGTTTTTACGTGACGGCTTATTGTTGCCTATTTGCACGACTGGGAGTGCTTGAATTGCCTCCCTTTTATTTCTTCCAGCCGAGTGTTGAACACTCGGTGATCTCGTAAAAGGCTTACCCGTGCCTGGTACCCTTCCGCTGTTGGGACCACGAGGATTCAAAACACCTGCTAGCTTTGCTCGTGCTAGTAGCGTGTTCTTATTTTACTGGTTGGCCTATATAAGTAGTTTACAAGGTCCAGTTTGTCCCGGTGCAAGGGCAGAACTGGGGTCTTCAGGTCCGCCCGAACGATCGTTTACTATCCTTGTAGACGTATTGTTGTGGGAACATCCTAACTACATCTGTAGCTAGAGTTCACGTGGGATTTCCAACACCACATAGATCACGAAGGGCCGTGAGCCCAGAAGGTGAACCTGAAATTTCACAAGGGCATACTTCAATGCCAGGTGCTCCTTGGCGTGGACAGGGTAGTTCCGTTCGGCGGCTTTAGGCTGCCTGGACTGGAACGAGATGGCTCGCTCTTGTCCAGCCGTGTCGGCCTGCAGCAGTGCACAACCAATGGCATAGTCGAAGGAATCGCAGACGACGCTAAACGGCTTCGTCTCGTCCGGCAGGGCCAGGACAGGAGCCTCTTGGAGACTGGCCTTGATGCTGTCAAAAGCATCCTGGTGCTCTTGCTCCCAGCGCCAGTCGACGTCCTTCTGAAGGAGGCTCGACAAGGGCTTAGCGAGGCCCGCGTACCCTGTGCGGTACTTGTGAAGGTAGTTGGCCAAGCCCAACCACTTTCGAAGATCCTTCTAGGATCAGGGTGTTGGACATGCCGCTATGACCTTGACCTTGTCTGGGTCAGCCCGAACACCCACGTTGCTTACGAAGCCACCGAGAACCATAATCGCTGGTGACGCGAAGACACACTTGTCGATGTTAACGTAGGGCTTGTTCGCCCGCAACACGTCCAACACTCGACGGAGGTGCCGCCGATGCACCTCCATGGCCGCCTTGCCTCCCTGACACGGCTATGGGCGAATATGCTGTCAAAGTACGTCTGTACGAAGGTACGTAATGGGCGGAACAATTGCGTCACCAGGCGATTGAGCGTCGCCGGGGTATGAGAAAAGCCCTGTGGTATGACGGGCCCTTCCCAAAGCATGCCGCTTGGCGTGCTCACTGCGGTGAGCGGGATGTCGCTCTCGCGCATCAGGAGCTGGTAGTATCCGTCTACTAAACCCAGCGCAGTGTACATTACGCTTCCGACCATGTTGCTCAGAAGCCCATCCTTTCGTGGGATTGGTGTTTGGGCCGGCACCGTCGCGTTGTTCAGCTTGTTATAAGCATGAACTGGACGCCATGTTCCGTTCGGCTTCCGAACGCAGAAAGTTGGCGTCGAGTGGGGGGACTTTGACTCCCGCACTATGCCTGCCTTCGTTTTCGCAGCGAAGATGGCATCGATGACCGTACACTCTTCGCGTGGAAGAGGCCATTGTCTCGTGACACAGTACTTTGTGCCAGGGACGAGATCGATGTCAGATCCGGTGTGAGCTGAGTCGGTGGGGTTTGCTCACCACGTCCGCATACTCCGTCACCAAAGAATACACCGGATCCGTGGGATTCTAGGGTCTCAGAGCCCTAACGCGTCTGACGCTGCTTGTTCAGCTCCTCACAAGTGGTTTTAGGTCTTATGAGCACCATCGCGGCCACCTCCAGAACCTTTGGGCTGGCCAGGAAAGACTCGACCGTCATTTCCTCGAGGTTCAGTATCTCTGCAACCTCTGACAACGGTTCCAAGTGCACACCAGATGCATTGACTGGTAAACCGGTCTTGCCAACGAAGATGTGATAACACTCTTCCACTGGCCGTGTCGGAGGAGCCCGGTCCCTGGACTCCGAGTCGCTTGAAGCGACGTCGATCTGAACGATGTTCAGAGCCGACTTTCGGCTGCGGTGGCGTCGTCGTCGACGGCGACCGTGACGTTGAGCTTTCTTACCCACGTCTCGGGATGTCAGGGTGCCAACGGCATAGGCACGCGAGGCCTCGTGTGGTACTATGTTACCCTGGTAGCTGTTGCAGGTGCCCCGGGCCCTGGCAGAGGTGGGAACATGACTCACCAATGTTCTGGCACCGGTTGCCTTGCCTCGCCAGTCGGTCGAGGGCTCATGCTTCTCGAGCCAGGGATACTCAGGATCAAATCATAGGGATCCATGTCGAGAACATTAAACTGTTCTGGACTATCAAAGTCTTTAAATTAACAATTGACGGCCAGATCGATTGGGATGTTGGGGACAGTGACAGCCTTCCCGCCGGCCAGTCGTACTGACACCGTCCCGTTGTCTTTGCTTTCTCTCAAAGCAACGTACAACCTCATGCTATTACGAGCAACCGTCTGGCGGCGTGCGAAGTGCTTTGACGCCCCAGAATCGATCAAGATTCTAAAGGAGTGATCGTATCCCCGTACACATCCGTGTACTACGAGCAGCCCGTCGCTGCTCTTCGCCGATTCGAGGGTGCGAAGACTCTCAGGGGCTATGTCCCCGTGTTACGCACTACCCGCGTACCCTTCACGAAGACTTAGTTCTTCCTCAGTAGGGCGCCCTGCCGTACTGGGCTTCGGCGTTCCCCTGTCCCCGGGATCCTGGCTTCTGCCAGCGACCCTTGAGGACGGGCTTGGAGAAAGTCCGCCTGCGGAGTCTCTCGGCGGGGCAGCCGCGCTTGAAGTGGCTCAGCTTCTCGCAGTCGAAGCAGCTAATGTCGCGCTGTGGGGTGGACCCGGGCTCCATGGGAACTGGTCCGTTGGGGTTTGCTCGACCGGGATTCGAATTTTTTTCCCAGGCCATGCTGAGGCCGGCGTGCGCACCCGGTTATGGCTGTATTCTTCTTGAAGAGCCTCTTGAATCGTCTCTTCGAGAGTGCTTGACTGCACCCGGAACAGCTGAGTACGCGCTGGGCCCACTCGAAGGCCGTCCATGAATACAGTCGTGTTCGTTGAGTGGGTTTCCCACTAGGGACGGCGTGAGCTCCCGTATCTCTTGGATGCACTCGTGCAGCTCGCGCCTCCCTTGCTTGCATGAGAGGAAGCAAGAACGCTGGCGGTACTCGTAGTTCGCCGGGAGGAACTTGGCTCGGAGCTGCTAGCACAGCTGAGACCAGGATGTGAAACGTCCAGAGGATGTTGCCTCCCGCGTGTACACCCAACTCTTCGCACGATTGCTAAGGTTGGAGAGTGCAAAAGCAACCGAAGTAGATCGCTCGAGATCAGAGCCGCGTCCATCGCGAGCTCTACTTCTCGGACCCAGAAGTGAAGGTTCTCGCCTTCCTTCCCTTCATACGGCTTTACCTTTAGCCGTATTGGCTTCGGGTGAGACGGATTTGCTTCCGCCGCCGGAGCCTGCAGGCTCTCCCGCACATGCGCGATGGGGCCCTGCTCGTACGCGTCGAACGCATTGACGCGTTCGAGCTGCTCGGCCGGTGTTGACACCACCAGGCTCTGTAGGGCCTCCATCCCGAAGATGCCGGCCATCTTCCGAACCGACTCGAACTGAGAGTCGTTCATATGGGAGAAGTCGTTCCTGTCCATGCCAACGAACTTCGGAGAGGTTCAGGTAGTCTACCCGCGGTGGCGTGAATTGACTACGAGTGGTACCAAGTGTGACGGGGTCACACAGCACCTTGCGCTAGAGGAAGTTATCTTCCGAGACCATACAACCTCTCAGTGAACGGCAGTTCACAGGTCCCCTTTGCCTAAGGGAGCGAAGTGACCAATTAAAGGTAGGTTGTAAACTAAGTATATTTATAAGTAGGCTAAGCTTGAGTTTAAATATACAAATTATAAGTCACCTATATAAAAGCAATGCCACCAACCAATGATTGGCCTCGTGCGACCTTGATACCGTGTACCAAATATATATTAAAGTGTGACGCGTCACACTTCATGTAACTATGCGTACACTTAGGACTACGTACCCGTTACACTTTGGTCGCATTCTTTCCAAGTTGAAGTTGGTTTCGTGCCAACTGACACTCTACCAGTCACAGACCTCCGCTTCGCTTGGGTGGCTCCGGTATAGATAGAACCTCCTTTTTGTACATGTACTCCGCGCTACGCGCCGCGCCCCCGGCCTACGCTTGGCTTCGGTGGGTGTGACGGGGTCACACAGCACCTTGCACAGAGGAAGTGCTTAAAGGTATTAGCTACCCGAGTGAACGTTAGTCCACGTGTTCCCGGCCTCAGTGCGAACAGTTTGCTACTTAGAAGAGGAGATGTAAGACTAATGTATTTATAAGTAAGATAAGCTTGGGTCCCATACAAACTAGAGGTTACCTATAGTGGAGCCAAGTAGTCATGCCTTGACTGGCTCCGAGAGCACCTGGTACCGTGTACCAGGTGTCCACAAGAGTGACGGGTCACTCTTTATGTAACATGGGGCACACTAGATTGTACCCCGTTACATCCTCCCCCACTTAACTGAGAACCATCTGATTCTCCAATCACAACTGATTCTCCAATCAGAAGTAAGAGAATTAAAACACCCAAAGGTGAATTCTCACACTGAGCAGCCACGAGAGTGACGCGGCTCTCAGTCACACCCACAGTGACTTGTGCTGCAAAAGCTTACTGGGATTTGCATCCCTATGCTCACAACTGTGTTGGCCGCAAAGCCTACACTCTGAGGTGCATTGGCCCCTGCACGGGCGCGCGTACAGTGCTTTGGCATATGGTGCAATAGCATCCGAACGTGTGACATTCGCTCACAGCTCGCACCAGAGAACACGACGGTCCTCGCGAACGCGTCGGAAACATGGTGGCTCCCGCGAGGGACGACACCGAGAAGGGCAACACCTGCCCCAGCATCAGAGGGAGCTCTCAGCTCACCTCGGGCCATGCCTTTGGCTCTAGCAAGGATCCAGCCTTGCGGGAAGAGCTTCTGTTACGCTCTCGTCGCATCTTGGTCGTCATACCAACGGCGCGTAGGTGTCATTCATCGACACCACGTACCGTCCGGTACTAACCTTTGGTGCGGTACGCCCACCACAAGGTTGTCATGTTTGGCGGCAACAGCTTCTGGGTGCTGTCGCCTGAATGGATTCATGGCCAGTGCTCGCATCATGCACGACGCATGTGCAACTACAGTGTACAGGTCCATGAGCCCGTACACGAGGTACGAAATGTACGACACGTACCACAGCTACCATAAGTGCTCCGTGCACTTCATGTGTGTCATGCACGACAAGTACATTATGTGAAACTCCCGTCGGGCTGCTCGACAGCAGCCAGTGCCGAAGTACGGTTCGTGCGTTGACGCACAGCCTATATGCCCAGCGCGCATCGGGTCGTGATATGGTGCATATCTTTTGCACCTATATAAAGTGTTTGTCCCAGACACCATGTACCTTGATGGTACTCGACCGTGGTGAGGAATATCTCACCGCCATGTCACTGCGACGTTGGTGTCTGGCATTGACACCGAGTACTCACGGGTGCCAAACCATAGTGAGGCAAGCAGCCTTTACCACGGTGTCATGCTCGGCGCGGCACTAGATACGACTGCGTGCGTTGCCTCGACCACCACCTGGTCAGTTGTGTGTGCACTCGTGCACCACACTTGGGTTATGGCTCCACGGCCCATTATACCCGGCGCGTTGCGTACATCACGTACCGCAACCGCTTTGTCGGCGGGCGAGACGTTCCGTTCACCCTACTCGACAGGTCGTTCATAACCAAGGGACCGGTGCCATGATTGCATCAAGTCCACGCTTCGCCTCGTGTGTGGTTGCTTGCAGCCCCAACACTGCCGATTCGCTCAGCGATGTCGAGGCACCTTGCGCTAGTGGCTTTCTTCGCCACTATGTCTTGTCCGGCTAGAGCTACCGCAGCTCTAGCCCGGCTGTTCGCCTCCAGCCTGCAGTCGATGTACATCGATGCCTGGTTCCGTAAGGAACTTGGTCTTACCTCAAGAATAGGGAGGAAAGGTGTTTCCGAGCCTCTCCCCCACTTAAACGTGAGACCAATAAGTCTCTCTTGGCTTGTGATAGCTACTGGCAGCACGAGGCTACCTGTCTCGTGGAAAATCAGGGAGGAAATGTATTTCCAAGCCTCTCCCCCACTTAACCTTAAAACTACGGAGTCTTTCGTGGCTTGCGATAGCCACTTGCAGCCACGACGGCTCTCCGCCTCGTGCACTGCGCAGGTATGGCCGCCCGCGTCGGCCGTGCCGACCGGAGACATTCAGCGGTCGCGTCAGCAGTTTGAGTCTGCGCGACTTGACGTCGAGCGAGTTGCTCACATCTGGCGAGGCCAAGACAGCCTCGCGTCTCGATCCAATGGCGCTGTGTGCGGAACTATGTTACTCGCCTCGGTTGTGGAACGCTGTTACCCACCTTGGTTGCGGAACTGCGTTACCCGCCTTGGTTGTGTGGAACTCTGTTACCCACACCTAAAGCGCATACAGCGACGTCCTTATCAGTTATTGTCTGAGTGGCCTTGCGTGGAACTCTATTACCCACGCTCGGAGCAACGAATGTCGGTATCCTTAAGCAGCTTCGCTGCTTGTGGAACTTGTTACCCGCAATGTAGACCTATGTTACCCACCTGGTGAATGCCCTTCGGCACCACCACTGCGCATACGGTGCGACGACCTTCGGTGTTGGGATCGGCTGGTGCAACAGACCCGCACACACACCGGACAGCGTTGGTGTACACCGACCGAGTCTGGAGGAGTCCGGGACCTGGGCTCCGAGTCGTTTGAAGCGACGTCGGACTGAACAAAGTTCAGACCCGACTTGCGGCGGCCGACGTGACGTGCCACTTCGTTACCCACATCGTCATGTCTCGTTGACGACATCAGAGGTATTCGAAACCTCGTGTGGCACTGTGTATCCCACACAGGAAGCATGGTCAATACCTTCCTCTTCAGCTATCGTCTGGGCGACTGCGTGTGGTACTATGTTACCCACACAGGAAGCATGATCAGTGTTTTCCTCTTCGGTTATAGTCTGGGCGGCTGCGTGTGGTACTGTGCTACCCGCCCAGGCAGCGCATCCAGCGCCATCCGCTTCAGTTAAGGTCTGGGCGACTGTGTGGTCCTAAGTTACCCTCCTGGTTAGCGCGTATAGTCATAACCACTTTCGAAGCCCGAGCAGTGCGACGACCTTCGGCGTTGGACACCGCTGGTGTAGCAGGTCCACACACCGGGCAAAAGACCCATGCCCGTGGCATTTCCGCAGCGGAGCATGGTCTTAATGTACGCAGCGTTGTTGGCGCGCTGACAGCTCCGTGACGCTTGTGCGTCCTGACGGTCTGTATCAGACGCCCCAGGCATGACGGAGGTGAAAACATGATTCACCAATGCTCCGCCATAGACCTGGACTGGTAGGCCCTTCTCAGCCTTGCCACACAAAGGTCCGGGCTGTGCCTTATTTTCGGCACAGCCATCTTGTTCACGGCGAGAACTGCGAGCGACACCGCGGTGCGTGAGCTCATCGAACCCAAACGTTCCGGTTCGTTGGGGACCATTGGTACTTCCTTCATCGTACCAAAGGCTAGTCCATCAAGGACCAGTCCACGACCGCCACTCTGACGTAGCGTGCAGTCGGGTGTCGCTATGCCAAGCGACGTTCCGGCGACGTAGAACTCATCAAACGTTCAAGGGGTACCGTACCCCCGTACACCGAATGCACTACCAGGAGCCCATCACAGCCCTTCACCGGTTTGGGAAACCCACATCTTTCTGGGCTAAGCCCCGTGGTGCGCACAACCTGCCCACCCATCACGAAGGCTTAGCGCTCTTCAGTAGGGCATACAGCCTCTACTGGTGGCCGGGGAGTCTTCGTCCACCTGGCCGTGGCCTGCGCCACCGGACCTGGAGTCCACGGGCTGTCTTCTTCTCGAGGATTGACGAGGGACACACACGCTGGTAGTGTCCATGAAATTCGCTGCATCCGTAGCAGCGGACCAAGCTCTTGGCTGAGCTTAAGTCCATCGGTTCGGGCTCGCTGTACGCACCGGTATCAACAGGCTGTGTGACAGCAGAAGCAACATCATCATTGCTGCGATGCTCCGCCTCCCGAGTAACGCCATTCTTATCGTGGCGATGCTCCTCTTCCCGAGGAGTACTAGCCTACTTGTGGCTGTACTCTTCTTGGAAGGCGATTCGAATCGCCTCCGCCATAGTTGTCGCTTGCACCCGCAATAGCTGGGTGCGAGCAGGACCGACCTTCAGGTCGTCCATGAAGACTGTTGTCTTGACGGCTTCAGGCAGAGGATCCCCTGCCAGAGATGCCACCAACCTGCGCATCTCTTGCGCGTACTCCTGCAGCTCACGTTTATCTTGCTTACACGCGAGAATGCGTTAGGGCTGGCGGAACTCGTTGTTCGCCGGTAGGAATGCGGCTCGAAGCTGCTCACACAACTGAGCCCAGGATGCAAAACATCCAGGAGATGTGGTCTCCCTGGTGTATGCCCAGTGCTTGGCACGTACACCAAGGTTGGACAGGGCAAACGCCACCCGAAGAAACTCGATCGAGATGAGACCCGCCATCATGGCGTTCTCCATCAGAGGAGTGAAGGTTCTCTCCTTCCTTCCCCTCAAACGCTGGGACCTTCAGCCATACCGGCTTAGGCCTGGTTGCCTGGGGAGCGGCCATCGAGGCCTCCTAACTCCCGGGGACGTGAGCGATGCGACCACGCTCGTAGGTCTCAAACGCGGATGTCCTGCGAAGGACATTTTGTCCAAAAATGCCTAACAGACACGTACTATGAATCATCCAAGCGAGGAAAATCGCTTCGATCCATCATGGCTCAAACGTTGAGCGCACAAAGGATTCAGGTAGTATAATCTACCCGCGATGGTGTTGGATTGACCAACAAGTGCTACTAAGTGTGACGGGGTCACACAGCACCTTGCACAGAGGAAGTGCTTAAGGGTATTAACTACCCGAGTGAACGTTATTCCACGTGTTCCCGGCCTCAGTGGAAACGGTTTGCTACTTAGAAGAGGAGATGTAAGACTGGTGTATCTATAAATAAGATAAGCTTGGATCCCATACAAAATAGAGGTTACCTATAGTGGAGCTAAGTAGCCATGCCTTGACTGGCTCCGAGAGCACCTGGTACCGTGTACCAGGTGTCCACAAGAGTGACGGGTCACTCTTTATGTAACATGGGGCACACTAGATTGTACCCAATTACAGTGGGTCTCCGCTCTAAGCGCTCATAAAGCAAAATGTACTGATTGAGCCAGAAACAGACGGGTCGAATTTTCGGAACGGCGGAAAGAAGTGCTACCCACATCATCAACTTGTTACGATACTAACGTAGTTTAGAACTTAGTGCTATTAATAGTTAGTGTCTAGTAAATCGACCAACATGTCAGTGGAGACCTTAAGTGGTGTCCCGTACCCGGGAACGGAGGGGTCATTCCAGGAGCCGTGCCTCCCGGCGGGATGGCCCGAGGCACGGTAGTTACTCCTCGCCCGGCCGTCCCGTCAGGATGGTTCCCGTTGACTCCGACGACGCAAGTGCCCCGAACCGAGCCCGTTAAGGTGGTCCTATAAGGTGGTCTCTGAACACCGGTGTCTTGGCGTCGTGAGACCAAAGCACCTCGCGTCATCAAGATCCCTTTCCAGAACTCCCCGTTGTCCCACGAGGACTGTCGACAAACGAAGTGAATTCTTCTTTTTAGTATAAGAGAAGTAGTGTAGTGTATGTATGGTCGAGAAGGTGTTAGACCTCTTTTCCAGTTAGCGCTCAGTCTAATATTTCCCTCCTTCTACTCAAGAGGAAGCCAAGCCAATAAACCAACTTCTATTACAGCTTACAAGTGTTCCTATCTACCGTTCCTGCAGACACTAAACAAGACCGTACTCCCTGAACAGCCGCGGACTACCCGACCCTTGAAGGAAGAGGAGGTATACGACATCTGGTGGAGAAGCTGGGTATTCGGCTTGCTGGAGAAAGTCTTGTTTCAAGTGAAGACTCGCGGAGAACGTTAGAAGGACGGACGAGATGTTGTCTACTAGCACCAGAGAAGATGAGAGCGCCTCCATTCGAGATGAAGAAGGCCAGACTGGGAGTCTACCTTCGAGGATGCGACCCAGTCGGTCGACGACGCAAGGCCTCCAAAACGTGCAAAACATCGTGGACCAAGCTGCTAACCGACTTGGCGGGAACAGCTCTAGTACTGATGTCGAGCCACCCGCGGACGCTGTAGGCTCCGGGGTCCCTGCGACCTTGACCACGGAAGAATTGGGCCCGATGCTGACCCTGGACGGCGGAGGCGGCCGGAGTACGGTACAAGACTGGCTCAACTCTCTCAACTGGTTGAGGTCGGTGGCTCCTCCTGAGATTGCGGCCGCTATGGAGAGAACCGGGGGGAACAGTCTTTGTGGGGACTTTCCCTCCTACGGCTCGAGTAAGGACTGCAATCACGTCATACCAAGGTTTCACCATTCGACCCCGACTACGACGTATGGGCAGGATTTCAACCCGTTCTTCTCTCTACCAACTCTCCCTGAGGGCAGTGGACGTGCTTCCCCTACGAGTATTCCTCAAAGGACATCTAACGCTCCTCCTTGGGGTCTCCGCCCTCTGGTGACTTACGAGGTGGCGTGGGGAACGCTCCTGCCGTAACGGTTCCCGCACCTGAGAGTGCTCCCTCTCATACCTCAGCTTCTACTGTTCGATTCTCTACGCAAGACACGGGGTCCCGAACTTCGTCCACCAGTGGGATCGCGTACGGGGTCGGCCCTGCGGGAACAACCGGAGCTTATTGAGGGAACGGGGATACTACGGTCCCTGCCGGGGTCCATCAAGGTCTTGCCTATGGGGGGTATGGAAGTAGCTCCTACTACGCTTCGCCGACGTATGGTAACACGTCTTCAACGACTAGTGGTCAGTATGGTATGCCCACTAACATCCGGAACGCTATCCGTATGCTTCAGCCGCTCTACTCGGAAGGAGCGTCGGTGGAAAAGGCTCGATCATTCTGGGAGGCCTTCGAGAACGCTACTATCGGGTTGGATGAACCTCTACGACTCAGTGCTTTCCGGGAGTGTTTAAAGGGCAAGGTTGGCGAAGATTGGTGGATGTACTGGCGCATCAACAGCTTCGAGGCCCTGAGAACTCGGTTTCACAACCAGTTCATCAGTCAAACTCCATTGCAACTGATCGAGAACCTTAAGAACACTAAGCGACCCTGGGGATGTCCGCCGAAGTGTACGATGACATGATTTGGAGCCTCTGCGACGAGGCACAGTGCTACGATCCTCAAATGCGTTACCAGTACTTCTTGTCCGGACTTCGGAATCGAGATTGGAGGAACGCTCTTACCACGACAATGATCGACTCCATCCCTGCGGCTATGGCCATGTTTCTCCTCAAGAATATGCATCGTCCTGTCGAAGATGACTCCGAGTTCGATAATGTTCCGTTCCCTACTGCTTCCCAAGCGAACGCTGTCCTCGAACGCATGATGAACATGATGCAGCAGACGCAGAAGCTACTCGCTCAACAGCAGCAGCAGCAACTTCAACAACAACAGCAGTTGATGGAGCGTCCTTTGGCGGCCGCCTATGCTACTCCGGCAATGAATGTGGCTGCCGCCTACTCTCCTCCTGATCCGAACACTTCCTTGCATTATCAACCTACCGGAACGCTTCCTATTACGCCTATCAGGGGTGTTCCTGTGGGACCGGACTAACGCACTCAAGATGGTCTTCTCGTGTGCGGTCGATGTCACACGCTGGGGTGTAGTCGAATTCACTGCCGCCGTGGCAAAGCCACCTGTCCTCACTGTAAGGAAGTGGGCCACACCGGTCCTGAGTGTGAGCGTGACCCTCCTAGCGGATTTCGGAACACTCAGCCGAGGAACGGTCGCAAGTGCTTCCTGTGTGAGGAATCGGGTCACATGCTGGCGGAGTGCCCTCTTAAGACGTCGCTGAAGAGACTCGGCGGTCCGGCCGGGGCAACGGCGGGACCTGTCCTAGGACAAGCGCCAAGCCAACAATGCTGGGGGTGAACGGGAGGGGAAGGGAGTGTCGTTTCTTCCTCTAGCCTATGATACGACACAAATGGGAACACTTTGAGCTCCACGGGGGAGTCGACGGATAAGAATGAAGTGTGTCCCGTTGGAGGCGGATGCGTTCCGCCTTACTGGAAAGAAATGAAACGACTGTGAGCAACGAACATATGCCGAGAGCTGAAAAGCTACTGCCGCTTGTGGGTGACGGATATACGGCGCCGGGCTGTCGGTGGTCCCAAGTGCAGTCAGCAGTTGGAGGATGAAGCAAGAAGCGTTTGTGACGGAGGTAGGCTCGGGACCCGTATGGGACGGTCCCCTCGATAGCCGCAAACATGGACGAACGCTAGTGCGAACCAGGGAGTGGTTACGAGAGATGACAAAGAGAGTGAAATCAAAGCAGTGAACGAAGAACTAAACAAGGGAGGAGAAGCGGAAGAGCCGCGACTTCGGGCGTCCTCGACGGAACGAGACTACCCGTCGACGTCAACCAACCACAAGAGTGTGGTTTCGAGCGTGCTAGATCAAGACGAGGAGAAGGGTGAGTCCAATGACTACCCTCTACAGGAGGAGTTACCCCAAGACGTGACGGAGGTACTCGAAAGCCCACCCCGAGAAGAGTGTGGAACTACATAAGCTAGTGTCCCAATCGCGAAGGCGGAAACACGCGAGCGGGAGGAAGACGTGACCCCTCCATGAAGAAACGACGCCTCCGAAAAGGACTCTGAAGACGTCGCCAGTACTAAGTCACCAAATGATGAATCAGAGAAGGAGCCATCCTTCGCGTGGATGTTCACCAAAGAAGAACTAGATACTTTGGAAGAAGGTAAGCCTTCCGAGCTGGCGGAAGAGAAAGAAGAGTATGACAAAGAACTCGAAGACCGACTGTTCCCTCTCAATGAGCTAGAACTAACCTAAAGCGCCGGTTGGTCGAAAATGCGGAACAGTCGAATGAGTTATCGCTTGCCCAATTGAGTGTCCTGCTTGCCATCCCCAAAGAGAAACTAGCGAGGAACCGAGTTTCTTCTTTCGGTCGGCTATCTACTCCGGAGTACTGGTTAAAATGGTTCCAAAAGACGCTGGATTCATTTGGAGAAGCGAAGCGCGCCAACCGTAACCTCAAAGACGAATCGCCGGTCCGGATCAACGCTGTGACTTCGGACGACTCAGATTACCGAGACGAAGGGGGCGGGACCTCGACGAAGATGTTCTCGTGGCAGGATGTGCCCAAGCCGATTGTGCACTTCCCGGAGCTGACCATACCTCCTCGGCAGGGAGAAGTGTGCCCCGTGGACCCTCCGTAGTCGACGATAATATCGCGCTTACTCTGGGAAGTTCTCCAGAGAGGCCCTCTGACCTCGGCTAAACCGAGTACGGTTTGCGGGACCCTAGAGGTATCGTGCTAGAACCTTGGTGTGCCGTGGTGCAGCGAGTAGTGTACCTCCTCGTAAAGGCTGAAGCTTCTAGTGGAGGTAGCTGGTGTGAAGGGTGTATTGACGAAATAGGAAGAGAAGAAAGATAACTCCCCGCCCCCCTCTGAGCTCCAAGACCTTCCCACCCGGACCTAGAACTTACTCGAGCGCCACGCTGCTTCCGCCGACTCGCGGTTGAAGGAGTTACTAGCTAAAAGGATTTCGGACTTCTACGAGAAGGATGCTGATCAACTACGCATCAAGATCCTCGAGAGGAGTTCGCCCTGTCGACTCTATCGTTGGAAGCGTCCTGGTTCTATGTACTCGCCAAAACCGAAGCAAGTCAGTTTCGACTGTTCCTCCCTGTTCAACGACCGTACCGAAGCCCTCGGACCAAGCTGTTCTTCCCGGGATAAGGAAAACGGATTGCACGGCTATGTGAACGTCGTCGCCGACGCTCCGGAACCCCGACCCAAGCCGGGCCTGGTGAAAGTACCAAGTGCTAAAAGGGACTGGTCAGCCGAAGAAGGAGAAAGGCTCCTTCTTACCCCCTTGGCAAGCGGGTGATCGGATCTGTGGGAGGTGTGTATCGTGGGGATTCATCGAGAACCTCCCGGCCGAAGTTCGCATTGACTCCGGGGCCGTAGCGTGCCTAGTGCACCGGCGTGTGCTGAAACGTCTCGGCTTAACTAACTCCCCTCTCCTACCATACGTTGGTAGTCTGAACGGTGTGTCCGGGTCGATGATCGATATGGAAGGGGCGATCTACTTGCCAGTGACGTTGGGCTCCGTCGAGAGGAGGATACCATTTGCCGCCGTACATAAGCTACACGTCGACGCCATCCTGGTCACCAACGCACTCAAGGACTTCCGGGCCGTGGTAGACTGGAACGAGAATACAGTTACGCTAAAGGACACGGGTGAGGTGTTCCCTCTGAGATCTCCTCGAGTGGAGGAATCTTACCGGTCCCACATCTCATTTACCATTCGGCGCTGTCCTGGTGGACATTCTCTAGTGGTTGCGGAGGTTCAAGGTCAACTGGTTGACGGGACCCCCGTCCTCATAAAAGGGCTTACCGAGCTGGATGACTCCATTAAAAGTGCTAGGACTCTGTGCACTTTGTATAACGACCTAGTGATCGTGGAAGTGTGCAACCCCTTTATCGAGGACGCTGTCATCAAGAGAAGCACTAGATTGGCGAGTGTTACGGTGATTCCCGAGACCGCGCTTCGGCGAGGAACCACTGCAAGTATGAAGCACGAAGCCGCCCGGCCCGGCGAGGCCCAGCCTAGGGCTCAAGACCTTTGGGTCCACTCGGTCGTTAGCACCTCTAGTACTACAACCGAAGTCACTCAGGAGACCGTACCCGGACTAGATCGAATTCTCGAGGAGGAACTCAGGGTCGACTTGGACGAGTCCAAATTGGGAGGCGATCAGAAGAGAATATTCACGAAGTTCCTCCAACCGTTTAAGGACATGTTCGCTGAAACCTCGATGCGCCCCGGACGTACGAGTTTTCTATCGATACTGGAGAAGACCCGCCTATAAAGCAACCCCCTTACCGAGTGTCCAAGTCGGAAGGAGACGTGATGGAGTCCAAAATACAGAAATCCTTGAGGCAAGAGCTCATAGGACCCTCTTCTAGCCCTTGGGCGAGCTCGGTGCTTATGATCCGCAAACCTGACGGCGGAATACGGTTCTGCATTGACTATCGAAGACTGAACGCTGTCACTATCAAGGACTGCTACCCGATGCCGCTCATTGACGACATTCTAGATGTACTAGGAAAAGCTAAACTGTTCTCTACAATGGACATAGCGTCTGGTTACTAGAATGTCCCGATGGCAGCAGATTGCGTAGAGAAGACTGCTTTCGTCTGCAAATATGGCCTCTTCGAGTGGCTCGTAATGCCGTTCGGACTGTGTAATGCCGTACCGGCCTTCATACGACTGATGGAGACTGTGCTTGTTGACCTTAAGTGGCGGGCTTGTCTAGTGTACCTCGACGACTGCGTGGTCTTCAGTGAAGACTTTCCTACCCACGTAGTGCGACTAAAACAAGTCTTGGAACGGTTCCGTTCTGCGGGATTCAACCTCAAGATGAAAAAGTGTAAGTGGGCACGTGACCAAGTAGCGTTCTTGGGACACATCGTCACTCCATCTGGCATCTTGCCAATCCCGAGAAAGTCAGGTCAGTGTTGAATGTGCTAAGGCCACACGACTTGCACACTGTGAGAGCGTTCCTGGGTTTGACTAGCTACTTCAGGCGTTACATCCCGGGATACGCGGCCATGTCGGCCCCTATCGAACGGCTCAAGATGAAGAGAGCCCGATTCTTCTGGAGCGACGACCGAGGCCGCTTTCCTGCAACTAAATCGTACGCTGGTGGAACCTCCTATCCTCGTGTATTCCGACTTATCAAAGAGTTTCCACATATATGTGGACTCGTCTAAACTCGAAGTGGGAGCGTGCTTGATGCAAACCGTGGATGGGTCGTCTCCTATACGAGCAAACTACTAGTAGGCTCTGAAAAGAGCTGGGTCCATAAGGAGGGCGGTACTTCGGAGGTCGAGTGTTGGGGCATTGTATGGGCCACGCGCAAGTTCCGCTGCTACCTGGACCGCTGCGAGTTTGACCTGTGCACGGATCACAAAGCCTTGACGTGGGTCTTCAACGAGACTAACCGCACGAGTAACGCTAAGCTGGCTAGGTGGGCCATGGAGTTGTCTCAATTACGCTTCAAGGTGTTCCACAAGCCCGGTACTTCTATGGGTCATGTAGATGGTCTGTCCAGATTGCATACCCAAACCATCAATGCTATCTCTATGGCGGAGCTACTCAATGATGCTGACGAGTCCCCCCTAGTACTGTCGAAGTCGGGGAGACTGCGCTCTTGACTTGATTCTGCTACCTTCGGAACCCTTGTTAGAGAGCGTGGGCGACTCTGGTCCCGTAGCGTCTCCCGACGCGGAAGAGGTTACTGACCAGCTCCTGGTGTCCCCAGTTGATGTGTTCGGGTTACAACAGACTCGCTTCGTGGAAGAACAGAAGAGGACACCTTGGATCCAAGCTATGATAGCGTTCCTAAGCGATGGAGCTCTAGCTCTGGCCCTCAGATGCGCACTAAGATCCTGTTGATGGCCCCTAACTACTCGGTGAAAAACGGTGTGCTCATGCGGCGTGTTCACTTGAAAGCTCGCGCCGGACCCGCGTCTACTTTTGAAGTACCTGTGATTCCCCTGCCTTTCATATCAACCGTACTGCATCACTGTCATAGGGATGTACTTGCCGCGCATGCCGGAGTTACTAAGACGCTCGACAAAGTGCGCGAGCATGCTTACTGGCACGACTCGAAGAAGGATGTGGCCGAATATGTTCGAGAATGCACCGTTTGCGGCAGTGGTAAAGGCTATCACCCTTGGAGAAATGGCCGGATGCAGCGAATGCCAGTACAAGAACTATTCGGACCTTCTCGCTACTAGTGGTGGATGCCATAGGACCCCTAGTGGCTACCTCTTGAGGCAACAAGTTCATACTCGTCTTCGCCGACTACTTTACTCGATGGGTCGAAGCGTTCCCTGTGGCCCGCTTAGACACTGTGACGTTCGTGGAGATAATGGTGAACGAGGTGATCTCGCGACACGGAGTCCCCGAGAAACTGCTAAGCGACCAAGGATCCAACTTCATCTCGAATTTGGCACGATCCTTCTACGAAACACTCGGGATCAAGAAGCTGTTTGGAGATGCTTATCACCCTAAGACTCAGGGCCTAGTCGAACGCTTCAATGGTACACTGATCGGGATGCTGAAGATGTATGTCAACGAGGCTCAAAACGAATGGGCCTTATATCTTCCCCGAGTACTATTCACATACCGCTCGTCTTATCACGAGGCCCTTATAAACTCTCCGTTCTTCAGCCTGTATGGCCGGGACCCGGTGTTACCCCTGGACCTCGCGTTTCTCAACACGAACAACGGGTGGAAGAGTAACGAAGTCGCTAGTTACCGACGAAAGCTATTCTTATCTCTACGGGATACGAGACAATTATTAGAGCGCCAACTCTTGAAGGCCCAGGGCAAACACGAGCAAGGCCTGAGTAACCAGGTATCGATTGAGTTCAAGGAGGGATACCCGGTATGGGTCTACCAGTACTTCCGGGTTCGTCGCGGGGAGAAGACCACGAAGAAACTCGCTTTCGCGTGGCATGGTCCGTACCGTGTGGTCGGGACTGTAGGAGAGAACTCCTATCGCGTGGCCATTACTTCTCACCCCAACCGAGTCGTGACTATTAACGTCAATAGGTTGAAACGTTTCCAAGGGCGGTGGAGCCGACCGTTCCCGTCCGAAGTACCTGATGGGGTCCACACGAGTCCTGGTACTGACGACAACGGACGTTTATCGGAAGAAGACCTCCCGTCTACTAGCTTTGTGGAGAGACTCCTGATTGGAGGGGAAGAGACCGCCCTGACTGGGGTTCCCTTCTCCGTGATCGACATAATCGCCAGACGCAAAAAGAACCTAGAAGAGCCGTTCCTGGTGTTTTTGGCAATCTATGAGACTCTCTGGAGACCTCGGAACACTCTATTGCCCACCTACACCTCTCTGATCGAGGTGTTCGAAGAGACCCGCCGTCGGGAGGAAGGCCTACCTGAACTACGTCGCAACGCGCGGTTGGAAGATGCTAACGCTGCTGTAGACGAAGAGGAGCTACTCTTCTAGGAGAAGGGAGTCGTGACGGGCCGATCCACTGAGCCCGAGTGAGCTCGCGGCCCCGTCTTCCGCGGAAGTGTCCTGAAGAACACTTATTACGGCTCTGTATATTTTTGGATTCTACATTACAAGTGGTTGACCTACACCTACCGAAAAGAAAAACAATTTTACCACGATTTCAAGACGAAGAATGAAAACAACAAATGGGGAATGAATCGTGGTGAAAAACAAAAACAAACTTAAAAGAGAAGACGATACCACTACACCTACGCTCATCCTGTGGGAACGGTTCCGATCTCGTACGGACCACTAACTTCTCGACGGCCTTACGTTAGGCTGTTTTGTCGGATTTCTTAGTCGGCAAATTGGGGGCAGAGTGCTCTCCCGGTGAGCTCGGCCTTCGAGGTGCTGACGGAGACCGCGAGGCCAAGGAGACACTGCCTTCTTCAAAGCGGACGCCGAACGCGACTGCGAACGCTTACGCGTACCGTCCCGCGACGCTTGAACGGACGGGGAAGTCGTCGTTTTACCGTCGGTTAGTTTGTCGGGAGTGGCTTTATTCCCCTTTCGCGTGTGAAAGTGATCTCGCCTTGTCCCGCCTGGACTCCTTACTCGCCTTGGTGGTCGAGGGCTTTTTCGGGGGGTTCGACCGGGACGCTGAACGCTCCTCCGAACGTGACCGCCGAGACTTCTTGCGCACTGGGGACCTCTATCGCGACCGTAGGGGAGATACCGAACGTTCTGGCGAAGCGGCGCGCGCTTTGAGCTTGCCTTTAGCGCGTGAGGGTGAAGGGGACCGCTTGCGCGACGAGCTAACACGAGACTTCTTCAAAAAGGTAGAACTACGTGACGGAGAACGGAAACGCTTCGTGCGCTCCTTCGACTTCAGAGGCTTGTGGGAGAGCTGCAGACGCTGGTTGGGGCGTTTGTCGTCATCCGAACTTTCGTCTAAACTAGAAGCCAGGCGCAGCGTTTTCTTAACAGCGCGGAGTTCTTCGGAGTCTTTATCGGCTTCGTCCTCTTCGTAAGCTGACCGTTCCGCCCAGACCGCCGTGTAAGTACCGTCGGTACGCTCGTACGCCGCGTATCCTGCTGAGTCCGCTTCAGACGTGTTCGAAGAGCCCCTTTCTCCTGTTCGCGCGAAAGCTTGGCCGACATCTTCTGAAGACGAGGGCAGTGACTTAGCGCATGCCAGACCCCCTTCGAACGGTCTCCAACCCAATGAGGTTCGTGATACTTCATGTCCAACAGAACGCGAGCTAAGGTCCAATCCATGAGCTGACTGTCCGGCTTCGAGCTGTTTGGGTCCAGGGCTCCAATGTGCTCCAACAACTCTGTGATGGTCGTGAAGCCTCCCTCATCGATCCGGAACGGTTTAAGAGCGTTCTTCACTTTACGCGAGTACGCTCCCGAGTCACGCGAGTAGAGTTTGGACAAGTTGTCGATGTGCGGACCGTTGTAGGACTTGGCGTCTGGAGCGTTCCGACCTGCCTGTCCCCCCATCCGCATAAGACGGCGTCGGTGCGCGCAGCTCTCGAATAAACGAAAAAAGCCAAAGTAGCCCTAGGTCTCGATGCAGATACTCAGAAACCAGACCACCGCTGCCAACTTGGCCTTGCGCTGCTGAGTCTGGGCGTTGGAGGTCTTCAACGGAACGTTCGTCTTCCAGTCCCAGGACTTGGAACGGTTCTCATTCCAGAAACGCCAGTGAGAAGCGTGCACGTGCGGGTACTTTTGCGGGCTGTACCACAAGTGCGAGCCCGGTCAGGGATAAGCTAGCTGGTACGGCTCTTGACCAAGCTCGGCCGCGTCGTAATAAATCCGCTTTAAGTCGTCGACAATTGGAGAAGGAGTCGTGTCCGACAACTTAAACGGCAGCACGAACGAAGACCACGGGTGGCTCGGACACTTCTGACCGGAGCGAGGACTCTCCGTAATCGGCTTCTTCTTCGTCGAACCGGAACTGACGCTCTTGAGAGGAAATCGACCGTCCTGTGTGAAGCGTGGGTGCCGAGGCAGTTTCCCGCAAGTAGTTTGCCGAGACGGTTTAGGCATTATCACAATCGGCTCCGTCAAAGCGTCCGCGGCCTTCCCCGTGTCGTCCAAGATTGCGACAGCGATGTCACCCAGTAGCTCGAGGACGATGGAGCTGGCGTTCGCGGCGAGAGTGTCACGCATGAGGACCCAGAAGCGCTCGTCGGCCGGGGTATCGTTGGAAGAAGAACCGTCAGAGTCGGATGCCTCGACATTCCAGACGGCCTTGAGTCTGCGGGGCGCCTTACCGCGCGGAGTGCCCATAACTGGGGTAACGAAGAGGGAGGGCGCCGAGGGAAGTGTCTGGGGTCGAGGCAAAATTGCCGAATGGGCCAAAAGACCGACCGTCGGTACCTGGACCTCCGGTTCTGTCTCTCCCGAAATTCCTGTGATAACGGCGTGTTGGGTGCAAGAGAGACTATTGAAAGGGACGAGGAATCGGGGTTCTCCTTTCCCATCGACAGGTCTTGACTGTGGATAGCGACTAAGCCTGATGGGAGTCGAACAACTTCGAGAAGGTTCACCTCGGGTGTACTCAGGTTCTTATTTGCCGAGTGTTCTCTCCACTAAATGGAACCTCACGCTAGCGTCTTCCACGAGTACGCTCGCTGGGAGCTGTGGCCTGTGTACGTAGGCGCCGTAACGGTCTGGGTCCTAACGACTCCTTTGCGCAACGTTACCTGGGAGTTCTTGATCCAAGTGTGGCGTGTGGTCAAGATGAACCGCGATATTTGGGCGACTATGCGTCGTTGTACCGGGACGTGCTTCAAGCAAGCGAACTTCGACAACTCTGAGGTGCTACCTACGCGTATGGAGTATGGGGTGCGCTATTCGCTGTGCCTCCTATCGTTCTGCTCAAAGGAGAAGAGAAGTATGGTCGCTATGGACGGATGTTGCGGAGTTGATGGATAGCCGGCAGGTGACTTTCTCCGACTACATCCCGGAAGTCCTCCTCCGTACAAGGGACTCACGCATACGCTATTGGTACGCTTTCTGGGACGCTTTCAAGCCCACCTGGATGCGCATGTACGCTGTGGGAGAAGCCGCCTGCTGGCTGGTACTACTTTGCCTTTCCCTACTGTTATACGTCCCCGTCAACGTGTTTGATCTGGTGGTATTCGTACTCCTGGGACCTGTGGGTGTTGGGGCTCTACTGTTGTTCCTACTGTCTTCCAACTACTGCCTCGAGTGGACCGACTGGAGTCTCGCCGACACTCTTATCGTGGTGGTCGCCGGTGTGGTATCCCACGCTTGCCGTCAATACGACGAGGGAAGCCGTCTACGAACCGTCTCCCCTAAAGTACTAGTTGAACTAGCTTTGGCAAGTACTCCCCGAAACGCTTCGAAGCGTAGTATGGCCGAAGCTCAGAACAACGAACGTCTGCGGGTCGACGACGACATCGAAGTGTTATATGACTTTCAGACAGCCAACCCTGACTACATAGAGGACTGCACCGAGGACTACCTTGAGGCGTTCCAGCCTCACCTGCCGGCTGAAGCTACTAACGACGGAGTAAATATGGCTAACGTGCGGGATGTACGCAGTGGATCCGTTCGCCGAGGACGGCAAACGACAAGTCGGGGAGGATGTTCCGTACCCGGGAACGGAGGGGTCATTCCAGGAGCCGTGCCTCCCGGCGGGATGACCCGAGGCACGGTAGTTACTCCTCGCCCAGCCGTCCCGTCAGGATGGTTCCCGTCGACTCCGACGACGCACGTGCCCCGAACCGAGCCCACTAGGGTGGTCCTATAAGGTGGTCTCTGAACACCGGTGTCTCGGCGTCGTGGGACGCATCATCAAGCCCCTTCCCAGAACTCCCCGTTGTCCCACGAGGACTGTCGACAAACAAAGTAAATTCTTCTTTTTAGTATAAGAGAAGTAGTGTAGTGTATGTGGAACGGGGTACGTAGCCCTAAGTGTACCCTGGTTACATGAAGTATGACACGTCACACTTCAGAAGTAAGACACGTCAGACTTTAATATATATTTGGTACACGGTATCAAGGTCGCACGAGGCCAATCATTGGTTGGTGGCATTGCTTTTATATAGGTGACTTATAATTTGTATATTTAAACTCAAGCTTAGCCTACTTATAAATATACTTAGTTTACAACCTACCTTTAATTGGTCACTTCGCTCCCTTATGCAAAGGGGACCTGTGAACTGCCGTTCACTGAGAGGTTGTATGGTCTCGGAAGATAACTTCCTCTAGCGCAAGGTGCTGTGTGACCCCGTCACACTTGGTACCACTCGTAGTCAATTCACGCCACCGCGGGTAGACTACCTGAACCTCTCCGAAGTTCGTTGGCATGGACAGGAACGACTTCTCCCATATGAACGACTCTCAGTTCGAGTCGGTTCGGAAGATGGCCGGCATCCTCGGGATGGAGGCCCTACAGAGCCTGGTGGTGTCAACACCGGCCGAGCAGCTCGAACGCGTCAATGCGTTCGACGCGTACGAGCAGGGCCCCATCGCGCATGTGCGGGAGAACCTGCAGGCTCCGGCGGCAGAAGCAAATCCGTCTCACCCGAAGCCAATGCGGCTGAAGGTTAAGCCGTATGAATGGAAGGAAGGCGAGAACCTTCACTTCTGGGTCCGAGAAGTAGAGCTTGCGATGGACGCAGCTCTGATCTCGACCGAGCGACTTCTTGTTGCTTTTGCACTCTCCAACCTTAGCGGTCGTGCTAAGAGTTGGGTGTTCACACAGCTCCGAGCCGCGTTCCTCCCGGCGAACTACGAGTACCGCCAGCGTTTGCGCTTCCTCTCGTGTAAACAAGGGAGGCGTGAACTGCACGAGTACGTGCAAGAGATACGGGAGCTCACGGTGTCCCTAGTGGGAAACCCACTCAATGAAGACATCAAGATGACTGTGTTCATGGACGGCCTTCGAGTGGGCCACGCACGCACTCAGCTGTTCCGGGTGCAGTCAAGCACCCTTGAAGAGGCGATTCAAGTGGCTCTTTAAGAAGGGTACAGCCATCACCAGGCGTGTACGCCGGCCTCAGCGTGGCCTCGGAAGGTTTTGTCGGCTCCCGGTCGAACAAACCCCAACGGACCAGTTCCCATAGAACTCGGGTCCACCGAACAGCGTGACATCCGCTGCTTCGGCTGCGGGAAGATGGGCCACTTCAAGCGCGACTGGCCCGCGGAAAGACACTGCAGACGTTCCTTCCCCAAGCCCGTCCTCAAGGGTCGCTGGCAGAAGCCAGGATCCCGGGGACAGGGGAACGCCGGGAGCCAGTAGGGGCGGGGCGCCCTACTGGGGAAGAACTAAGTCTTCGTGAAGAGTACGCGGTGGCGCGTACCACGGGGACATAGCCACTGAGAGTCTTCGCACTCTCGAATCGGCGAAGAGCAGCGGCGGGTTGCTCGTAGTACACGGATGTGTACGGGGATACGATCACTCCTTTAGAATCTTGATCGATTCTGGGGCGTCAAAGCACTTCGCACGCCGCCAGACGGCTGCTCGTAATAGCATGAGGTTGTCCGTTGCTTTGAGAGAAAGCAAAGACAACGGGACGGTGTCAGTACGACTGGCCGACGGGAAGGTTGTCACTGTCCCCAACATCCCAATCGATCTGGCCGTCAAATTTAAAGACTTTGATTGTCCAGAACAGTTTACTGTTCTCTACATGGATCCCTATGATTTGATCCTGAGTATACCTGGATCGACAAGCATGATCCCTCGACCGACTGGCGAGGCAAGGCAACCGGTCACAGAACATTGGTGAGTCATGTTCCCACCTCTGCCAGGGTCCGGGGCACCTGCAACAGCTACCAGGGTAACATAGTACTACACGAGGCCTCGCGTGCCTATGCTGTTGGCACCCTGACATTCCGAGACGTGGGTAACAAAGCTCCACGTTACGGTCGCTGTCGACGACGACGCCACCGCAGCCGAAAGCCGGCTCTGAACATCGTTCAGATCGACGTCGCTTCAAGCGACTCGGAGTCCAGGGACCGGGCTCCTCCGACACGGCAAGTGGAAGAGTGTTATCACATCATCGATGGCGATACCGGTTTACCCGTCAAGGCATTTGGTGTCCACTTGGAACCGTTGCCAGATGTTGCAGAGATACTGAACCTCGAGGAAATGACGGTCGAGTCTTTCCTGGCCAACCTCAAGGCTGGAGAGATTGCTGAGATGGTGCTCATGAGACCTGAGACCACTCGGGAGGAGCTGAACGCCTCCTCTGTCTTGGACGAGAACGTCCTGGAAGACCTAAACAAGCAGCGTCAGGCGCGCTTGGGTTCTGATATCCTTAAGAACCCCAAGGATCCGGTGTATCCTTTGGTGACGGAGTATGCGGACGTGGTGAACAAACACCCACCAACCCAACTCCCACCGGATCGAGGAGTACGGCATGAGATTGATCTCGTGCCTGGCACAAAGTATTGTGTCACGAGGCAATGGCCTCTCCCGCGCGAACAGTGCGAGGTCATTGATGCCTTCTTCGCCGCGAAAGCGAAGGCAGGCATAGTGCGGGAGTCGAAATCCCCGCACTCGACGCCGACTTTCTGCGTTCGAAAGCCGAACGGAAAGTGGCGTCTGGTTCACGCTTACAACAAGCTGAACAACGCGACGGTGCCGGCCCAAACACCAATCCCACGAAGGAATGTGTTGTTAAACAACATGGCCGGGAGCGTACGGTACATTGCGCTGGATTTGGTAGACGGATACTACCAGATCCTGATGCGAGAGAGTGACATCCCGCTCACCGCGGTGAGCACTCCAAGCGGCATGCTTTGGGAGTGGCTCGTCATGCCGCACGGCTTGTCTAACGCCCCGGCGACGTTCAATCGCCTGGTGACGCAACTGTTCTGCCCTTTGCGTACCTTCGTACGACGACATATTCGTCCATAGCTGTGCCGAGGGAAGCAAGACGGCCATGGAGGTGCATCTGGGGCACCTCCGTCGAGTATTGGACGTAATGCGAGCGAACAAGCTCTACGCCAACATCGACAAGTGCGTTTTAGCGTCACCAGAGATTATGGCTCTCGGTGGCTTCGTAAGCAGCGTGGGCGTTCGGGCTGACCCAGACAAGGTCAAGGCCATAGCAGCATGGCCGACGCCCCGATCCCAAAAGGATCTTCGAAAGTGGTTGGGCTTGGCCAACTACCTTCACAAGTACAGCCCAGGGTACGCGGGCTTCGCTAAGCTTTTGTCGGGCCTCCTTCAAAAGGACGCCGACTGGCGCTGGGAGCAAGAGCACCAGGATGCTTTTGACAGCATCAAGGCCAGTCTCCAAGAGGCTCCTGTCCTGGCCCTGCCGGATGAGACGAAGCCGTTTAGCGTCGTCTGCGATGCCTCCGATTACGCCATCGGATGTGCATTGCTGCAGGCCGACGGTTCACGGCTGCGTTTTGGAAAACGCTGTTTTCTTTACTGGGAACTCGTCTGCAGATGTCCACTGCGGACCATTCGCAGACAGACGGCCAGACAGAGCGCGTCAATCGAGTGCTCGAGAACACTCTGCGCAGTGTGTGCGCGGCAGCACCACGTACGTGGTCGACGCAGCTCCCAGTTGTTGAGTTTGCGCTCAACAACGCGGTGCACGCGTCCACGGGATTCGCGCTGTTCTACTTGAACGGCTTCCGTCACCCCAGAGTGCCTCTCACTATTCGAGGAGACACTGACTCCTATATTCTAAGTGGGAGAGAGGCTCGGAAAGCCCTTTCTTCCCAGGTCTCGGATGTGAGACCAGTTTCGTTGCGGAAACAAGTGGAATCCTTTATGGATACCAAATTGAGCGTTGTCAGCAGGGTCCGCGATGCCACGGCAGCGGCCCAAGATAAACAGAAGGAGTACTCCGACAAACATGGAAAATGAAACTTACGTATATTTAAAGTGGGGGGCTTAGTGTTACTAGACACGAGGAACCTATCTCTTGACACTGTCAGCTCTGTCGGCAGCAACAAGCTGAAGCACCGCTTCATCGGACCATTGGCAGTCCTGGTCAGACATGGTGCGTCGTACACCATCGACCTGCCAAAGTCAATGACGACGCACCCGACGTTCTATGTTGGACGTCTTAAGCGGTACTTTGATCCGCAGGGGGTTGCTGACTCGCAGAACCACCTTGCCCCAGCTCCTCGAAGCGAGAACCGGTCACAGACGTCGACGACGGCGTCGGAGCAGGCGCCCAAGCCTCGGTCGGAACGGCAAGGCTGCGGTCAAGACCGTACGCCGGAGGGGCTCCGTACGAACGGACCCCGGCGCCATACGCCGAGTACGCTAAGTACGCCGGGTACGCACCATACGCGTACGTCTGGGAGTGTGCCGCAGGCGGCTCCGGACGTGGCAGCAGAGCCTCGATCCGTCGGATCATGCGAAAGGCCTTGTCCAGATCGGACGAAGAGGCCCGGCGATCCACCCGCAGATGCAGGCTCGCGACCTCTCGTTCCAACAGGTTCAGGCGGCCCGCAAGACGAGCGAGCTCGCCCTGATTCCCGGCCCGGGCGGCAACATCGCTGCCAGTCCCAAGGCCAAGTGTGGTGTAGCGGGATCAGCAAAATCTGCGAGATTGCCAGATCCAACTTACCAACTGCGCCCAGACACCGACTAACGGAGGGGGTCCCCCGATGATCCGTGTTCTGCTGAACTTTCCTCACCTTGTGTACCCGTCGGTAGGGCGGGATCTGCTCTCTCGGTAACTTCCGAAGAGTTCAAGTGGTGAAGCTTGAGTGTCTTGGCGAGACGTGGGGATGGGGTGGAGCAGCAGTGGAAAATTTTCACTCTGCGTCCGTGGATGGTTCCGTATCCTAAGCGAATATTCGAGCTTATGGATCCGGGGCCTAGATCGTGGATCTGGCCGTAGGGTTGCCTTGCGGGTGTTTTCCCTTGCCTTTGTGTTTTCCTTTGCGTCGTACTTGCCGCCTCCTGTGACGGGATCTTGAGAGTTGAGATATTCTAGGTGTAACCGACCAAGTAGTAATTCGGTTAACCTGTTGGATCTGCACGTGTATAGGAAAAGCTCACTAGGTTGTAGGATCTGGCCAATGTATTATCCAGTTATCACTACCAACACTAGGTTCGCAATTCCCAACCTTCTCCGAGCTCGTACGGCCAATGTAGTTCCGGTTCTTGAGGGCAGGAAGGCACTTGCGTGTTATCGTGCAAATAGAAGTATGTATTGATATTTAAGCCTATACCTGCCTGGATTTCTACCTTCTATGTCTTTCACCTGCTAAATCCCTTACCAGGCTCGCTGCATGTCCCTTCTTCCCTTGACCCATCATCCCAGCTGTGTTATCTTCAGATCCACCGGATCCATGACGTAATCATTACGGGTCACCCTATTATGGGTACACTCATCCGGATCCAGGTCGCTTAGGTCCACTTCACTGTAATTGTACACTCGCCGTGGATCCGAGCTCTCCAATCATCCAACATCATCTTGCAACCGTCTGTGATCCCCATTGTCCCACGAAAGTTCGAGATCCACGGCATCCATCATCCCTGTGTCCTGGATCCAGGTCCCTCAAGGCGGGATCCTCCCTCCTTGGATCCGAACGCGGAAGTATGGGATCCGGGGCACCTCGCGGTGGATCTTGACTTCTTGTTAACCGTGGCTACTAGATCCACCTTCAGGTGGCACCTACCATCATTCCTTCATAGGATCCACACTCGATCCACTCTTATATAGTATATCCTATAATCGTCTAAGTGGATCCAGGTAAGGGTGGATCCGAGATAAGTCTTGGAGGATCTTGCCTTCTCGTACATCGCTCGTACCAGATCCATCGTCATTCCATACGGGGTGCCGCTCGTCATGGCTAATCCACCACAGGCAACTTGCACCCGTGCCAAACAACCCAAATCCTCTCTAATCACTTGAAATTGTCACTGATTCGGGATAGTGACCCCGCGTCAGGCCCATTCTCTTATTTCTGAGAAAGCAGTTCACCACAATCGCCTCCTGTACGTTGTCGGCGCTGCACAACAGCGTTCATGGCGTGCATTACCAGCATCCACACCCGCTTTCTCCTCTTCGTGACACATGTCTCCCGCCAAGCGTACCGGCAAAAACGCACGCGGCGAAAGAGGCCTAATTTTAAAAACTTTTCCGGTTCAGTTCGCTCTCTCCACGTTTGACCCAAGGGAATATGTGGGCATATTTAGACCCCGATTCTCTTCGCAACAGTGCAAACCTGACGCGACTCCAGAGGTCAGATACCAAGATCAAGCTGCGTCTCTGCACACTATCCAACTCAGACTTGCGGGCCCAAGTCCATGACCAGGCTATGGAGATCCAGGGGTGGGAGCACCATGCGGTCTCTCGATCGCAGGACCTGCGACTCTTGTTGGTTGATCAGGCGGTCGAGATCCGCGACCTGACCGGACGGCTGGATCGCGCCTCCCGTCAACGAGATGTTATGCGAGCTGAGTTTGGGCTGCAGTGAGTTGATCCCGGCGTTTCGCGGCGGTTGCATCGGCTTCTTTCAATTTGTCACCTGGATTGACATAACAAGTG
>NW_003303688.1:214665-217502 GCF_000142945.1 Phytophthora infestans T30-4 | reverse complement strand
CCAGCTCCGTTTGCCTTACGCTAGATCCGTCCACTCGGGAGCCGCCTTGACCGCCTTCTTTTAGGGTCCGCCAGTTTCGCTTGGATGTCGTCGCGCAACTGAGTTATACGCACGAACTCTTCGAGCGCGTAATCTCGTCCGGCAGACGCTTTCTCGAGCGACTACATGGTATCTTGCAACTTCACAGAGAGTTGATCCAGGGCTACATCTGGCGATGAGGGAGGTGGATTAGGCGCGGGGGACCCTCCACGCGCCGACCCTAAGGCGGATCCGCCATGGGTGGATCCCACATAGTCGTTGGTCACCACCTCCTCTTGGGTCAGACGCAACTCGTCACGGAGTCGGTCCAAGCTCGTATGGCTGCCCCAGCAGTCTGAGAATCCTCCAGATCCCGCTCGAGGTCGTGGATCCGGGATTGGAGCTGGTGGATCTCCGATCCGGCGAGCGCCATCTCCCTAAGGAGATGGTCGTTGTCAGCAACAGCTGGTCCTGGAGCGCGATCGTGGCTTATCGGATCGGGATTTGGCACGTCGACGACTGGCGCTGGTGACAGCTGCTGTGTCGGATCCCCTTCCTCCCTTGTCGGGACCCTCTCGTGCTGCCAGCGTCTCTGCTCCTCTTCCGTCTGTAAGTGGGGCGGATCCGTCGGCTGCGAAACGCCCGCGTAGTGCATCTCCCGCTCCTAGCACCGGATCCCCCCGTCCTCACAAGCATGCCCGAGCCTCCCCAAAGGCCAAATCCAAAACCAGTTCGGCCTCTAAGGCGGCCTCTCAGGTGGGACCCACATCCGCTCCCAAGGCAGGATCCAAATCCACATCCAAGACGGGCTCCACATCCACGTCCAAAACTTCCGCCTCTCCCTCGAAGTCTGGAGCCGGATCCAAGACCGGATCCACCACTGCATCCAAGTCGACTTCAGTATCCACGACTGGATCTGGGCCCAAGACTGGATCTATGGCGTCCAATACCGGATCCGGACCCAAGACTGGATCTGTTGTGGCATCCAAAGCGGGATTCTCGGCATCCAAATCCGGATCAACTGCCAAGGCTGGATCCGTTGCTGTATCCAAGTCGGGATCGGCGCCCAAAACTGGATCCACGATTGCGCCGTCGTCCCAGGCAGTGGTGTCCGCTGAATCCACAGCCATCGCTGCTCCTACGACGGGGTTAGCCCCATTCACGGCTAAATCTGGACAGTCTCAGTCGGGATCAACCGCTGCCCCTTCAGTGACGACGCCTGACGTTCTCCGGCCAGCTTCCACCGGCCATCCGCCCGCCCGTGCTGGATCCGGGAAGGGGAAAGCTAAACGCGTCATCCCCCCGGGATGTGGACTTGGCAGCTCGGAGGACGACGAGGATGAAGAGTCGGACTGGTCCGACGGCTCAGGGCCTCCTAACCGATCGTCGTCGAAGCGTACGTCGTCCTCCGGCCCGTATCCCTTCACGCTGAGCGATGAGGACGATGACGACGACGATGACGATGAGAGTCCGGAGGATTCGGAGGAGGCTCGAGCCGCTGAGGATGCCTTAGAGGAAGGCACGCGACGGGCTCTGTCCCAATCCCGATCCGAAGCCCGGCGGAGATCCCTCTCGACACCGCCTCCACAAGTCGCTGGCACAGCCGGATCCGGAGGCGGCACTGCGGGATCCGCGATTCAAGTCGACAGTGACGGCGGATCGGGTAGCGATGGTGGGAGGGGGTCGCCTCGTGGTGGCGGACTCCTTGGATTTGGCGGAGGGGGGTCGCCTGGTGGCGGATCCTCCGGATTTGGTGGAGGGGGGTCACCTCATGGTGGTGGATCTCCAGGATCGCCTCTTGGTGGCGGATCCCCTGGATCTGTCTTGAACCCCGGCCCCCCCTAACTCGTCACTGCCAGGGATGCTCCCCGTGGCTCCGTTCGGTCCGGATGCCTCCTTCATTCCTGGTAGACGTGCTCCTGTGGCCTTCGCTACCAGAGACATCGAGCCTTGGTCCGCCAAGAAGTTGAACCGGGTCGCGGTCATCTCAATGAAGATCACGGTTCTGTTCCCTGAGTTGCCTTTTCGAGCTGAATGGATATTCCCTCGGGCAGCGGACGCCATCCCGAGGGCCGGGTACGTGGATTCGCTCATCAACAGACCTCTCGTGGAAGAACTGATAAGTGCTGCCCCGTGGGATACGCTGGCCACCACACCGGTGGATCCGGTTAGCTTCAGGGGTGATGTGCGTGGGCGACTCGGGGTATTCGTTCGTGCGTTCCGGGATTTCGTCTCATAGCACCGGGTTGCCATATGGAAGGGCACTCACCGGTTCCCCATCTCTCGTAATCAACTGCAGGGTTCGACTTGGTTGTCCAACTTCAACAAGCAGCGTGGTAACCGACGTAGCCATGCTGGTCGAGCTTGGAAGAGAGTCCTTGTGATCCTCGTGTTGGCAATCCAGGATGGTTGGTGTGACGTGGATATTTTGTTGGATCCATCCTTCTTGCATCTTTCCCGACGCGGGGATAAGGTACCTTCGTTTCCGGGATCCGTATCCCGTCAAACCAACTTGGAGGATCCCAACCTCCATCGCCCAGAACCCACGAGCCTATTGGAAGCCTTGCGAGAGATCGACGAAGCCGAGCCTTGGCGCATCCAGTTTCGCGGGGACCTGAGCCAACACCCAGGACACCAGATTCAGCGTCTAGTGGGCAAGTTCTTCAATGTTCAGCCCAAGACCACCTGATCCTTATCGCTCTTTGACGCCACGCCCCCCAGTTTCAGTCTTCGTGGATTCGTTTCGTAGCAGTAACTAGCGACTGGAAACTGGGTCGAGCTAGCCCTTTGCATAAGCTATTATAATCCACACTCTCGAA
>NW_003303688.1:213500-214346 GCF_000142945.1 Phytophthora infestans T30-4 | reverse complement strand
AACTATCACCGTAGGTTGACGTTCCGGATCAAAATGACGGCAGGATAGGCGTGGTCGCGATCCTGTTCCTCAGTTCCACGAATGCGTGTTGAGCTCGGATCCACCGAGATTCTGCCTTTTCCATGTTCTGATCCGTCGTCTCTATCCAGACTGGATCCTCTCTGCGTTGGTCCCGGGGTGGATCCACTCCTGTTTTAGGTCCTCTTCTGACGTCGTACCACTTGGATCCCTTCGTGGATCCGACATCTCCCGGGCCAGAGCTTGTTGGATTTTGATCCGGACAGCTGGAGTGGTCATCGCAGCAAAATCTACCTCTCTCAATTCATACAATACCGCGGCAAACAGGGCATAATCCTCGATGAACCGACTGTAGTATTTCAAACTGCTCAAGAAGGATTGCATCGTCCGTAACGACTGTGGGAAGGACAAGTCTGCCAACGAGGACAGGTCCTTAGGATTCGCCTCCAATCCCTCCTTGGAAACTCGATGGCCTAAGTAATCCACCTTGCGGATCCCCCAATAGCTCTTTACCACACTGATAGAGAGATCTCACTTAGTACACGCTCTCCAGTAGGGATGTCACTCTTTCACACCACTGATCTCACGATTCTGCCGGGGATTAGAATGTCGTCGATGTAAGATCTGCGTCCTAACACAGACGGGTTCCCAGGATCTCCTGGCTCTCTCGCTTCGAATGGATCCACCTTTCTCCGGATCCACTCGTTTTCGGGCTTCGGTATTCGGGTGAATCTCATAGAGGGCGTTTATCGATGAGGCGTTGGTAGATCCTGGGGTTGCGTTTCTTCATTCAATCGTATTCCGGGATCCTCTCGAAACAGGGCCAAA
>NW_003303688.1:186047-209542 GCF_000142945.1 Phytophthora infestans T30-4 | reverse complement strand
GGCTGGTGGTGTCCCGGCCATGAGATCTCGGGATCTGTACCTCCCACGGTCCCCGGGTACGATATCCCCCGGTCGAGAGTTGTCTCCGGTCTTCGTTGTTCGATCGTTGGACGCAGTGAGACGGACGCGACGGTAATCTTCCGGGTCGGAGTCCAAACCGTCGTATCTAGATTCAGTTCCTGAGTCGGGCGCCGTGACTTGGTGGACACGTCGAGCTGGGGCCGTAGGCGTTGGAGCCTTTTGGCGATACTTGCCGGATCCGACCGCCGCCTTCTTCTGGTGGTGTTTCGCGCGATCCACCGCCCGCAGCACTTCCTCAAGCTCGTCTGCGTCGGGAAGTCGTAACAGGGTCAGCCTGTCGGCCAGATCCACGTCTCCCAACGTCTCGATGAAATGATCCACGTGTTCCCGCAGTACCTTGGATCCCCCATCCTTTGATCTTCAACTTGGGCGCGTAGACCGGCCACATTTAGTCGATGTAGGTATTCTAGCGGGGGATTCATCTGATCTGCGGCGAGCATGGTAGTATTGTCGTGCCACCGACACTCCCAATCCACAGTACTGGGTCTGGAAACTGCGCAGCAAATCTGTCCACTTGTTCCTGGTGGATCTGCCCAGCTGCCGATACCAGTTCCTGGCTGGCCCCGCTAGCAGATCCGCAAAGGTCAAACACTTCTCAGCATCCGACGCTTGATCTCTCATGAGGGCCGACTTGACTTTGCTGATCCATGTTCGCGCTCGGTCTTCGTCTTGATCGTTGCCCGTGAACTCCTTCAGATCCGATATGGCTGAGATCCGTACCCTCTGGATCATGGACAATTCACCTGCCCCGGCTGTGGCTGTTGCTACCACGGCTGACGAAGTGGATGGGCCATCCAGATCATCTGGGTCGAACTCATCATGGGAGTTGTCTCTCTCCACGGACTTCATCTCCACGTCTCGTGCTCCATGTTCGTGGAGCACTTGCACTTGTAGCACGGGCGCTCTCATACCTTGTTCGGCCAGGAAACGACTCATCGCAGCTTCGAAGTGTCGCTGCAGGGTGCCCGAGGAAGTGTCGGAAGAGCCTGTGGCCATCTGGTCCACTGGCGAGACCGGATCCGTGAGGCGATCACCTTGAGCCCGATCTGACGATAATCCCACTGGCTTCTTGCCGGATCTGGCTCGATCCTGGATGGATTGTGTCAGATCACGCGTAGGGCGTACTGGATCCCGAGCCTTCACGTTCACAGGGGCTTCCTGGCCTCGGATCCTCGCCCGCGCTTCCAGCATGGATGCCCCGGAGGGTCCTAAAGTCATGCGTCGTGGTTCGGACGACGTGTCTGACTCATCCTCAGCGGCGGATTCGTAGTTCGAGGACGCAGCTTGGCTGATCCTCGGCGACGACACCGGATCCATAGTGCGCGACCTTTCTCCGGTGATGGACTTAACTTTGGCAAAGAGGTCCCGCGTCGCGGATACTATGAGATCCAGGTCTAGCTCGAAGATATCCTCTGCGTCGAACACACCAGCCACGATGCCTGACTCTGTAAGCAAACGTAATAGATCTTTGACTGCCACCAACTTGTTCGCCGTTTTCGTTGGTGCTCTCACTGATTCCCTTGGATCTTCGATCTGTCGTGGATTCAGGATCTGCATGACAGGATCTTGATGCAGGAAGTCGCGTAAAGCTTGGTGGCGATACACAAACTCGAGATCCTTGTCGGACCAGCTTGACCTGGATCCAGCTTGGCCTTCTTCCGACTCTGGAGCTTGCATCTTCTTCCGCGTAGTCTTACTCGTTTTCGTCTTCTTTCTCGTTTCTTCGACTAGCGGGGTTGGGTTTAGGTACAGTGTTGGCTTAACCGGTGAATCTGCAAATGCATACCGTTTCGCCTTCACTTTTCCTTGTTTTGTTAGCGGATCTTGACTTGCGTCAAGATCCGCAGGGGTCCCCGAGGGGACCTGGGGAGGATAGAGAGGTTTCTCTTCTAGATCCGGATCCACCTCTCTTCCGTCGACATAGTTCCTCCCAGGACTCCATCGATCCGCGGATCTTGTTTCATTCAGCAGCGTCTTCGTCGATCCGACCTCCGACGACGCCTCTTCTTCTGGCTCAATCTTCACTTGAGCATCTTCTTGGGACTCACGGTTAAATCCCGAGTCACCAAAAGATCCGGGCACGCGCACCATTGTGGTGTAGCGGGATCAGCAAAATCTGCGAGATTGCTGGATCCAACTTACCAACTGCGCCCAGACACCGACTAACGGAGGGGGTCCCCCGATGATCCGTGTTCTGCTGAACTTTCCTCACCTTGTGTACCCGTCGGTAGGGCGGGATCTGCTCTCTCGGTAACTTCCGAAGAGCTCAAGTGGTGAAGCTTGAGTGTCTTGGCGAGACGTGGGGATGGGGTGGAGCAGCAGTGGAAAATCTTCACTCTGCGTCCGTGGATGGTTCCGTATCCTAAGCGAATATTCGAGCTTATGGATCCGGGGCCTAGATCGTGGATCTGGCCGTAGTGTTGCCTTGCGGGTGTGTTCCCTTGCCTTTGCGTTCCCTTTGCGTCGTACTTGCCGCCTCCTGTGACGGGATCTTGAGAGTTGAGATATTCTAGGGTGTAACCGACCAAGTAGTAATTCGGTTAACCTGTTGGATCTGCACGTGTATAGGAAAGCTCACGGATCTGGCCAATGTATTATCCAGTTATCACTACCAACACTAGGTTTGCAATTCCCAACCTTCTCCGAGCTCGTACGGCCAATGTAGCTCCGGTTCTTGAGGGCAGGAAGGCACTTGCGTGTTATCGTGCAAATAGAAGTCTGTATTGATATTTAAGCCTATACCTGCCTGGATTTCTACCTTCTATGTCTTTCACCTGCTAAATCCCTTACCAGGCTCGGCTGCATGTCCCTTCTTCCCTTGACCCATCATCC
Source organism: Phytophthora infestans T30-4 (assembly GCF_000142945.1). Lineage (NCBI taxonomy): Eukaryota > Oomycota > Peronosporomycetes > Peronosporales > Peronosporaceae > Phytophthora > Phytophthora infestans. Next base: position 206,629 of record NW_003303688.1, on the reverse strand, counting down.
CAGCTGTGTTATCTTCAGATCCACCGGATCCATGACGTAATCATTATGGTCACCCTATTATGGGTACACTCATCCGGATCCAGGTCGCTTAGGTCCACTTCACTGTAATTGTACACTTGCCGTGGATCCGAGCTCTCCAATCATCCAACATCATCTTTCAACCGTCTGTGATCTCCATTGTGCCACGAAAGTTCCAGATCCACTGCATCCCTCATCCCTGTACCCTGAATCCAGGTCCTTCTATGCGGGATCTTCCCTCCTTGGATCCGAACTCGGAAGTATAGGATCCGGGGCACCTCGCGGTGGATCCTGACTTCTTGTTAACCGTGGCTACTAGATCCACCTTCAGGTGGCACCTACCATCATTCCTTCATAGGATCCACACTCGATCCACTCTTATATAGTATATCCCATATCCGTCTAAGTGGATCCAGGTAAGGGTGGATCCGAGATAAGTCTTGGTGGATCTTGCCTTCTCGTACATCGCTCATACCAGATCCATCGTCATTCCATACGGGGTGCCGCTCGTCATGGCTAATCCACCACAGGCAACTTGCACCCGTGCCAAACAACCCAAATCCTCTCTAATCACTTGAAATTGTCACTGATTCGGGATAGTGACCCCGCGTCAGGCCCATTCTCTTATTTCTGAGAAAGCACTTCACCACACAAGTGCAATCTCAAGCGTGAGGACGCGTTGACGACGTGAAGTGGAGGGGTTATGTCCACTCCGAGAACTCGTGGGACCCGATTAAACGGCTCCTGATTGACTGCCCGAAGGCTGTCGCAATCTGGGAACAGAAGCGGCGGAAGCTTCATAAGTAGTCCGGGGCTTCTTGCCCGAACGGGGGATGAGCGCTGGAAGCCGCGCGCTTCATGATGTCCCTTGGCAGCATGCACTGGCTGACCAAGTGGGCAAACCTCACACGAAGATCACGCTGGTCCAGGATGCGGGACAGCAGCTGATCTTCAGGGAGTTCCCGTAACCCCGTGGGTGAGTACTTAAGAGACTCCACCCATGCCCAGAACATGTCCTCACAAGAACTCCAAGTGGGGCAGTTCTCGGGCATAACCCCGGGGTATCCCCAAAGAGGATAGAGACCACCCGGGTCTCGGGCTTCTTACGACAAGTCGTGAAGTCGTTAAGGGGGATGCTGTGTGGCGCGAGAAGCACACATCGAGCAGCCTCCAAGTTGTCAACGAACAACTGTTCTTTCTGAACAAGGGCACGTTCGTAGATGCCCCTAGAACTGTGGCCGCCCACAAGGCCACGAGGAGCGACGAGAAGCTCTAAGAAGAGGTCCGCCCCAGAGCTCTCCTCGGGAGGCCAATACCCTCTTGAGTTGATGGCAGCTCCCTGGCTGACGGGTGCCACCACCGAACCCCCACGCACACGCTGGGCAGCTTGGAAATCCTCCTGCTGCTGGTTGAGGTCATTCGTGACCTCCCGGGTCTCAGAGATAGCACCCTCCTCCTCCTTTTCTTCCTCCTTCTCCCCCTTTTCATCCGAGGAGTCGAAGATACTCCGATGGGAGTGCCGAGTCTCCTTCTCCTCGCGGAGTGGAGACTTAGAGGCTGTACGCTTCTTTGAGGGTTTGGCGCCTTCAGCTTTAGAGGCCTTAGCACGCGCAAGACCCTCGGCAAGCGAGAGACGTTTGCGAGGATTCTCTTCCTCATCGCCACCAGCTTTGGGAGTGCCCTTAGCCTTGACGGCCGGACTCTCAGAGCGCACAGACGTCCTGGGACTGTGATCACCTTGATCACTTGCGAGCGACTGCACGCTGTCGTCCTTGTGCTCAGTGGGCACTGGGCTGTGCCCTCACATAGAGCCCGCAGGAGCATCGTGCGTGCTCTCGGACTCGGCTTCGTCCTCACTGCCAGAGTCGAACTCATGTTCCACGAACCGAGGGTTCGGACGATTGTCTGAGGCCGAGGGCGACGGGCTGCGGCGCTTGCTTGTTCGCTTGCACACAGCCGCGTCACCCGAGGAACCGATCGCCTCGGAGGCCACCTGAGTAGCCTCCTTTAGTGTCGAGCCTTTGCCGTGAGGCTTAGTGCTCTTGGCTTGCGCCTTACCGGCAGCAGCCTTGGAGCGTGTCTTGGCACCGCTCTTTGCTGTGCCACGAGGCATGGTAAACGGTCGAAGTGGAGACCTAGAAGAAGAGCGCACAGACTGCTGCTCGAGGCTCTAACTGTGAAGTGAGCCTCCGCCGCGCTCGCGCGGCCAAGTCGATGGTTTTCGACTTTGAGAATGAGAGTTTGTGACGAACACCTCTTCATTCTGATTGGTCGGTAAACCGAACCTAACTGGGGGAGGATGTAACGGGGTAAGTGTACCCTGGTTACATGAAGTGTGACACTTCACACTTCAGGAGTATGACACGTCATACTCCGGGATATTTGGTACAAAGTACCAAGGTCGTTCAAAGCCAACCATTGGTCAACGACATTTCATTTCTATAGGTGACTTATAGTTTGTATTAAATCCAAACTTAACCTACCTATAAATATACTCAGTTTACAATCTACCTTATTTAGGTCACTTCGCTCTCTTTTAAATAAAGAGGGGATCTGTGAGCTGCCGTTCACTGAGAGTTTGTATACTCTCGGAAGATAACTTCCTCTAGCGCAAGGTGCTGTGTGACCCCGTCACAGTATGTATGGTCGAGAAGGTGTTAGACCTCTCTTCCAGTTAGTTCTCAGTCTGATATTTCCCTCCTTCTACTCAAGAGGAAGCCAAGCCAATAAACCAACTTCTATTACAACTTACAAGTGTTCATATCTACCGTTCCTGCAGCCACTAAACAGGACTGTACTCCCTGAACAGCCGCGGACTACCCGACCCTTGAAGGAATAGGAGGTATACGACAGTGGAGAGGAGGTTCAATTTCGTCACCGAAAATTGAATACTTCAAGCCCTCCATTTGCGGGGGCTAAAACCAATCTACTACCAATTATCATGTCTGTGCTTGAGCAATTGGCAATATTTGTGAATAATCTTCTAGGATATGAGACGTCTATTCTGTTGTAGAATGTCCACTGAGGTTGACCTGTTGTAACGCTTGCCGTAGTAACCGAGCCGTATCTGAGATACTATCTCCCCGGAAGTTGTCAGGAGTGGACTCTCTGGTCATTGCCCTTCTCCACTTCTTTGGTCGATTCGAGCGTTCTTGGTATTCTTCGCCGCAGCTTTCTTTTAGCCTCGGTAGCCCACGTAGAAAGCCTCGTCAGCGCCTGAAAGGATACACTCTCCTGAACGCGCTGAGTCTCTGACTTATCGTCCGGACTTTTGTCCTCCTCATCATCATTTTCCAGCAACTCTGACGTCATCGAGACTGATGCCATAGCAGCAGTTAGCAAGTCAAACGATTCTTCTTCCTTCTCTTGGCTTGTCGATGGTGAAGAACCCAGTGGTAACAGCGTGCTCTTGCGCTGTTCAATGCCCATGAGGATCTTCTTGCTGGACACTCCGCCATAAAACTCTTCAAGAATGACACCACGTTGGTGAGCGAGCATGACCTGTACAAACTCATCCTTATCGATGACGTTATCCTCTCCAGCAGCTCGGTTGTAAAGTGCCAGGGCATCTCGTCGGTCCATTGCCGGCTCCAGAGCTGCCACCAGCTCACAGAATTCCTGAAAATCCAGCGTTCCGTCTCCATTCGTATCGACAATTGTGAACAAGTTGTGGATGTCCTGAATCTGATGCTCGTACAGCACGAACCAGTAATTCGTGATTTTCTCTAGCACCAAATCAATGTCCAACCCCCCACCATTTGCGATGCATCTCTGGTAAGTCTCGTCTTTAAGCTGACTGAGGGGCCCTCCTATCTCATTCCGCGTGAATGAGAATGCCAAGTCGATTGCCTGGCATACCAGCTCGTGTTTGACAGTCACTGACTTCGGACTGACAAAGATGCCGTCTCCGAAGAAGGTCTTGAGGTTCTGTGCGATGGTGACGGCTTGTTTCCGACCTTTCTTGTATAAGCCAGCTGACAAATACAGCTCCATCAGATCTGGAATGCAGCTCGATCCAACATAAGATACATACCATTGAAGATGATGACGACTACCAGTAGGAAGAAATCGACACCCTGGACCGAGCAGGCATGAGACTCGGGGTCTAGTGATCCCGTTAGAAGCCCAAAAATTCGCACTCGGGCGCTTTCCTGTAGTACGTGCAGTCAGCTTCATGATGTAATGAAGCAGTACAGTACGTACACGAGCGTTCTTGCGGATGGCAGCGTCTAAGAAAACGAGTTGGCTGATCGCAAGGTCTTTGAGTCCGTAGTGCAGGACGTACATTTCCATGATGAACTGCGCCAGGTTGGTCCGCGGCTTACCAGACGAATCGTCCTGCACGTCCTGGAACATCTTCGCCTGGTAGTACCCGACAATGATGCTGTGAAGTTCATTAAGAGTAAGAGGCTTTCGCTTCAGCAGGATCTTGCGCACTTTGGACGGTGCAATCTTCGCTTGGTCAATGATATTTGCGATGCCGTAGCCGAACTTGTTCTTGGCCCGGTTTTTCAGAATGAGTTCATCGTTGCTGTCGGCTGCAACCAGATGTCGCCTGCGTTTGGCTCCACTCTCGTTGTGCCTTCGGAGCTCCTCAAAATCTTCATCCGTCTGAAAACATTTGTCATCGGTCAAGCTCTGTGCCTTTGCTATCTGGTCTCGCATTTTCTGGAGCTGCTGCTCACAATTCCTTACGCGTTCCTCGGCCTCGTTCACTAACGAATTATTCTTCAATCGCAGGTCGTTTGCAAGTTTCTCAGCCTCTTCAAGTCTCTGCTTCAAAGTCGTCGACTTTTTCTTCTCGCGCTCCAACTCGTCGACTACATCCCCGACAGCTTCGAGCACTTTACGGTCGTGTTCACACAAACAGTCATCAACTTCAGCGCTAGAACTTTCTTTACGTGCATCACCACTATTGGGGTTCTTGACGACGTCCAGCATGAGCGCTTGAAAGCGTGTCATCCGTGCTGCAGATCGCTCGACGATCATGTTTTGCTGTGCGTTAGACTTGAGAAGAACCTGCTCTTCAATTTGCCTGCAAGTTAAGAGTGTCGTTAGAGGAGTACAAGAGCCAGCAGATGACAGAGAATTACATACTGTGTGATTCCCTCCATCTTGTCTTGGAGTAAGTTGGTCATAAGTTTATCTTTCTCAACTGGGTCCATCTGGTCCACTATTGCTACAGCTGCTACGGCCGATACTTGCGCTTGCAGAGCCTCCACTGCGCCGAGCACGATTCTCTCCTTCTCCTGGTCGTTTACGTATTGAAAGTTTAAAAGCACATTTTGCAACTTACCATTCAAGTCCTTCGCGTGCGTTTTCTTCGTGCTGATAGTGTCCAACTTATTCACTTGAAGCTGATTATGCAATTGCTTTAGCTGTTCGTTTCGGGCCCGCTCTTCGCCCAGACGCTGCTGGTGCACGGCTTGCTGTCTTAACATCTCTACAAAAATATAACTTATATCAGTATTCTAGTCCTAGGCTGGCAGTTCAGATGTTCAACCTTGCTGGAGACCTTGCTTTCGCTGATGGAGAACAGTGTGCTGCTCATAGAACGTGGTGAGTCGCGCGAAGAACTCGAGTGCATCTATTTCTCCGCTGCGAATCAATGACGGGTCGTGATTCATGTAAATCGCTGCTCCCAAGTCGCTGCGCAGTCACAACATGTTCGCTTACCTCAATTGTTTACAAAGTAAAGATGAACGAGGATAACGTACTTGCAAATGCGAATTAAAATACCTTCGTGCCTCGCAAATACATTGGCGGCCTTGCACAGACAGTGGAAAGCGATGGCTGTCTGGAGTCGGTTTGGAACAGGTTTGCCCTGTGTCAGCACGCGGCTCTCTCGGAAGAGCATATCGCAGTAGAGTGCGTACGACGTGAAGTTTGCAGCTTCGTGCGGAAGTGATTGTAGCCACTTTGTGATCTTTTGCGCATCGGACTGACCCAGAATCACTCGTCTAGGTGATCGGATGCCCGTAATTCCAGACGGTGGTGACATTGAGGACACAAACGACATGACCGAGTCGGTAGGCAGCTCACCAACAGGCGAAGGTGTTCTTAAGACGACATTTAACGGACTCATTGAGCTCACGCGTGAAGACGCCGCTCGCTTCCTCTTGATGAATGGACTGAGGTGATCGAAGAGCGAGGGACTTTCAGGTACCAAAGGGGGGGTAAACGCCGGTGTGCGTGGACTACCGGTATCACATTGTTTCCTGGGTGTTAGAGACGACACGGGAGCTCCAAGGAGGTCCGCTACCCGCAGTACGGACTGGTTGTGGACCATCCGGTCGGAGGCTTCGTCCTCCATGTGGAGATTGTCGGCGTCCACATAGCGAGGGAAAAGGAGGGGGCCCGAGACCGAGAGCTCGACTAGCCGAGGCGGAGGCATCGCGATGCAAGGAGCAGCTCAATTGTTGCACTTGTGCTATTTTTGCCAACCGTGAAACAGTACATCACTTCAAGCGTGCGTTTCTTTTTATTTTGCGGACTAAAGGTCGCTATAGCCAATTTCAAAAATTACGACGGTAAAATAAATCTACAAATTTCAAAACTTGTTTTATTTACTTTGTACTACTGTACATACCTTTTTAAATACGATCTATAAGTTCGTATTCGATTACGTACGATATAGTTAAGTTCGGCAAATCAAAGCCGTTCATTTCCGAAAATTCACGTCCAGCGGGGTAGGATCTACGGGTTACAGAACCTGTGCATCGATCGAGCGGGGGGGGGGGGAAGATCCAACAAAAGGAGGCCACATGCTTGGTAAGCTGGTCTCTCACTTGAGTATGGCGACGTTGACTGGGTTTTATATCGTATGACTAAGACAATTGCTACACGTACTAGAACGAAACTTGCGGCGCAAGAGTAAGGGCGAGCTGAACAACATTTTTGCCACACTTGGCATCGAGAAGGACAACGACAGCGATGAAGACTTCGTTCTGGAAAGAAGCGACGACGAAGACGAAGAGGGGAATCTTGACGATCCTGATCCAGTTAATATCTCTTACGAAATACTCCCTGCTGTATTATATTAACTCTAGACGCTCGATGACTGCCATGACAAACACAGAGAGAGAGAAGCAACAAGAAAAATGCAGACTTGCCAAACTGCGAAAGCATCCAGCTGGTACATTATGCTAAAGTCGCTTTATGTTAAGGTTGTCGTATGTCTGTGGCTAACATGAACTTGGCTTGTTAGTTTCCGAAAAAAACATTGAGAGTGTCAGGAAACGGCGCTTTTCGCCGCACGAGGTGTTGCCCTTGCAGAAGAAACACAAGGGGGGAGAGTCGTGTGATTCCCTGTGCGGTGATATCGTCGATGACACTGGTGGAGCAAAGATAACTGAGCACGTGGAATACACGCCTCGGAAACGCACAAGCAAGCATGTCGAGGAGCTTGAGGGGATGGTGGTCAGTTGTGATAAAGCTGTGAACGTCGTGGTTCCTTTTCCGTCTGTGGAGATTTCGAGCTGGGGAGAATTTAACAACGTTTTCAGTGAATACAAGAGGAAAAATCATCTCAACTTTCGTGTGCGCAGCTCTGAAACGACTGTGGCGTATAATAGGTATGCACTAATTGATAGTATTTGCGGTTTTTCTATATTTTTCTTTGTAGCTTTGTAATGTTTTCTGTACTACGCTGTAGCTCGCATGTCGAGCAGATGCCAACGGAGTTTGAGTGGACGCACAGGGTGTATCGGTGTACCCATGGCGTAGCACAAGAATCGCGCTCAAAAGGTCACTGCAATCGCAAATCACGATACATCGGTTGCAAGGCGCGGTTTACACCAACGGTAACAGAAGCCGGTGTGTATCGTATCATTATCAGAAATGAGGTACGGCAAAGCGACTTCAATTGTGTGTTTTCGCTATACTAATTTATTGCTGGTCTTCAAACAGGTACATACCCATTCTCATTTGACAACGCGTACTGGAGCGCTGTCGTATGTAACTACCAAAACGTTGCCGCTTGATGAACAAGATCGCGAAGATGTGAAAACTCTAGCCGACGCTCGTGTGTCCTCAAAACACATAGCCAACTTTCTCAACGAACGAATCGGTGCGTATTGTATAGTTTCGATTTTATTTATTTACCCATTAACGATGTCTGATCGATTGTTGGCGTAGGCTGCATGGTAACGCCTCAGCAGACGCGAAATCTCATCCGTAGCATCATGGGACAGGAATCCGCTGAAGGGCGGATGAAGGATATGCTTCATGCGCTTCGCCAACTTGACGGTAGTGACGTACTGGTGATTCAAGATCAGATGAACGTGACGTGCGGCGTTGTGATGCAAACAAAGGTGCAGAAAATGATGTTCAAGCAATGGGAAGAGTCGCTGGTGATGGACTTCACGCATGGAACAAATAATGCCGGCTACCACTTGGGTACGCTCGCAATTACTACTACTTTGTTTTTCAGGCAACCATACCACTTTATAGCAACCATATTCACCATAAAGCAATCCTTGATTAACTTTAATTTGTTTTTCTGCACAGGGAGTCTTGTCGTCACTACCGCTACAGGCAGAGGCTTCCCCGTTGTCAACTTTATGTGTCTTAACCAGCAAGCAGTGACGATTTCTACAATACTGGAGTATTTCAAAGAGAAGAATCCCTGCTGGCAGCAAGTACAATCCGTGGTGATTGATACGGATTTCGTGGAGTGGCGTGTATTGAAGGAGTGCTTTCCAAGTGCGCAGATATTATTGTGTCAATTTCACGCGATTGCTTACGGGAAGAAGGTGATGAAACGCTCTGTGTATCACCTGAATGTTTCTCAGCGTAAAGAGCGGCTGAACATGATGACAAACCTGCTCTACTGGTACGTAAGGTTCTATATTACATCCGCTAACCGCTATGTTAACCTTCTGAAATGGGAATCCACTAGCTCTTCCAAAACTGGTTACGACGACTGCTATGAGGATTTGCGGCAGTACTGCAGGAGAACCAAAAGGCCGTCAATATTTGCGTACTTCGACAAAAATTGGAATTCGTGCCGTGACATGTGGGCAAATTTTGTTCGTGGTGGGTTTGGCACTGCTGGAAATACCACCACCAACAGAATTGAGTCCAATTGGAATCAAGTGAAAATGTTATTGGGGCACAAAACTCGCATCGACAACACGATTGCTGGTCTGTTGCAGCATCAAATGACTGTGACTCAGCAGATTGTGTTTTCTATCACGCAACAGTCCTTAACGACTCGTGTTCCCAGGACTATACCAAGATTTTTGAGAGCAGTTGCTGCTAGGTTGTCTCCAGCAATATTTGCGAAGGTGAAATACGAGTGGGAATGGTTTATTCTCATGAAAAAGCAGATTGTGAAAGAGATCCAATAAGCGTCTTGTGTTGGAAGGTGCATTGCCAGAGCAAAATCTACAAGTGTCATGATGTTGATTGGACATGCACCTGTCTTTTTTACCGCAGTCACCGCTTGCCCTGTCGTCACCTAATGCACTTGGCACGAGACGGGCATCGCTTTGAAATGCTTCCATTAATTTCTGTTCACGGGCGCTAGGGTTTGAATACTGCAACGCAAGTGAAAGATGAGCTGGTGCCAGCATCGTCTTCGTTGATGCAAATTGTGCGAATGACGAAGTTAAAGTCGCCGAAAATAAAGTTGTCTTACGCTCCTGATAATGAAGTGCAAGGCGGCGACCAATGCATGGCTACCACATCGGCTAAGGACCCGAAACAAGTTGCATACGTGCATCTTCGTCGCCATGAACGTGCAAACCAAATCGTTCTATCTTCGTCCGAAAAGTACGTGTACGCAAAAGCAATGTTGGAGCCTTTATTGGAACATCTTTCGAATCTATCTAGTGCTGATTTCTACCAACAGCTAAAATCATGGAAGGAGACTGTGGCAATTGGCCTGCGTAAGGAGACCTCAACGGACCGTACAGCATCTGAAAGTGACCATACCCACGGCAACAGTGATAGTGAAGATTTGAATGTGGACCCTGATGATCTAATGGACGCTGTGCGAGTTAGAAGCGATAGAATCTGCTATCTCTATTACGGACGGGTATATAAAGAATCAGGATTCATTTGATGCAGAAGATGAAGTTCCACCAACGCAACTGACATCCGACCACGAACTACCTCTGTATTCAAAACAAGTTTCTAGTACAGCGATCGTAGAATGTGTTCGCGAGGGTGTGTCAAAGGCAAGCAGTACACATACTGAGGAAGCTGCACGGCAGGTCGACATCGTCAATGTCCCAAAACCATCACGGAATGGTCGGCCAAGATGAACACCCAAGCAACTGAGACAAACTAAGCTTACTCCGACGTCGCGTCGCCTTGCTGTTCACAAACACCCTGACAAACAATTGTGCGCGACCTCAGGTAAGAATTCTCCAGCTGGACCGGGTATTTGTTCAGTAACTCCATCACGTACTTGATATTAGAGGCATTACGCGCCCAAACTAGAAGCTGGTCCAGTGAAACAGTAAGACCCGTAGAGTGGGAAGCACGACGAACGAAGGACTACATGCACCCATTTGTAATTCCGGCAGACCTCACCCGTTCAATGCAGGCTGCGATAAGCGAAGCCAGAGATACACAGCATCAACCCCCTGAGCTGGATGAGCGTGTCAAGAATCAAGGCGTCCTACTCGATATTGTCGCTTCGATTGATCCGAAACTGTGGAAATTTAGCAGGTAAGGTTGCTTTAACATTATGGTTGCTGTAATGGGGTTGTTTTTAGTATGGTTGCTTTAACATAATTATGCTTTTAGCCAATTTGTGCACGCACTCACAGGATTCTACGCCGTTAAGGCCAAGGGGAGGGCATGGCTGGAAGATCGCAAGTGGCTGGAGCAAAACTGGCGATGTGTTGAATCGGATGTGGACTTGTTCGCGAATGAGACGAAGACGGCAGGCATATCAGTCGATGCTATCTGTTCTCGTCACCAGGCGCTCGCGAACGAAGTTATTTCCAAGTTCACCTCTAGTCGTCTGCTCACCGAATTTAGAACGCTCTCACGGAAAGCAATGATCAGCTTTGAGAACGTTGTGGGTGGGTTATGTCGTGGGTGGCTTAATGACAGCCCAATCGAATTCTGCTTGGAAACTATTGCAACTTCAGTGGGTAAGTGATACGTGCTATCGTCATTGTCGTGGTCGCTTGGGTGGCCGGCAACCCCGAGAAACTCGTTGAAAGTCTTCGATTTCATCGTTTACCCAGTGCATTTGAACGAGAATCACTGGGGGTCATTATTGTTGGTTTGCTCCATAATGGTGCCAATGGAGCTACGAACCAGCTACATGCGCATGCTTACATGTATGGACCTCTTATTGACGACGAATATCATGACGAAATGGAGACAGTGTGGAATGGAATCTATAGTTTGGAGGAGAATGGCACCAAAACTAAGGTAAAAGAAGGGCTAGTGGACTTTGTAGCGCGGTGGCATCAGGCTTCGATGCCACCGAGCAAACTTGTTTTCGACCCAATTGAGTGGGTTGACGCCCCACAACAGCCCGACTTTGCTAGCTGTGGTAGCCCAGGCACACAATTACCTTAGTGGAAACGTGGAACGGCAGAAGTACAACGTCTCAAAGAACGATGTGAAGGTTATGCGCTTACGGATGCTATGGATCATCATGTGTAATTCGAATGAGCGCAAAGCGTCCAAGGCTACTGCTGATAAAGTAAGTAAGATTCATGAGAGCCTACAGGACGAGCTCAAGTAGGAAACCAGACCTGTATTAAAAATTTAGTACAGCTGAACGTGCAGGCTAAGCTTTCAGCCTGTTAATTGCCATCTCCAGCAGCACTTCGAATGATAGAACGCCACTAAATTGAGACCCTCCGACTCCTAGACTTGCTGCTAGCTCGTAGCTGCGCTCTTCATCCTTTTCAATAGCAGCTTGAATCTCCAGTTGAACAGCCAGTATCTTATCCAGATTCACTTGCGCCCTTATTAGTTTTTTCTTCACATCGGCGAGGTGCTCCAGCCTAGCGCGAACGAGCTCTCGTGCCAGCGTTTTTCCATCCATTCTGCAAGACCACAAGATCTTCACGAAAGTCGCAAACTGTGCTAGTGTACGTGGTACACGTATTTTATGTGAAAGATCGCTGTGATACACAATTAAGTGTAAAAACGCATGTCTGTGACATGTGTGTACTCTTAATTTAGAGTCTGTGATACAATGTAGATTATTTTCGCTCCGTAATTTAAAATAAATTACTTGTACTGTGGTCGCTTTTAGCTCTAAGGTCGACTTAATTTCTGTTGTGTTGTCGTAAACATATGTTATTCTGGTTGCCGATACGCCATTCTTATTTTGCCAGACTGAGGTAACATAGCATCGGCTTTTATACGTGTACAGATAGTATAGTACGGTTAAATTGGAGTAAAGGTAGGACACTAGCGCGTTTGCACTCGTCTGCGAGTGGGTCGCTTGCTGCGCTGCGCTCGGGGGGCGCTGTGTCTGGGATTAGAAATTAATTCCGAGCGAGTGCTGCCAAGACCGTCGGCTAAGTCCATTTTATGCATGTTGGGGGGTATAAGTGTACAGTCGGTTAGCCAGTCTGGCAAAATACAGTACTGCACCCCTTTTCGCGCCCTTCGACCTTTGATAAACTTCCGGATGTGATGATCCTGAATCTAAATGAACTAAAGTTCGAAAGCTAAAATCTGATTTATTTGCAAATCCTATATGGTCCACCCCCGCGAAAACGGGGTGCAGTACTGTACTCACTTCCTTTATTTTTTACTCAGCTGCGATGCAACGGTTTCCCATTGCAGCGCAATGAACACATTGGAACGTTGGTAAAACTCCGAAACAACGAAGTCACCGTGGATTCGTTTTTACGGACTTTTTACCTGTTGCTTCGTAAGAAAGAGGGAATATTTTAATATTTTAAATGTTAGAGCACGTGAGAAGCGAACGCCCATGCTTAGGGCATACGTATTTGCACTACGTGTGCTTTGCGCCGATGCGAGCAAGGAAGGGCTACACTTTGTCGTAAACCTCCGATCGGGTAGTACTTGGCCCTTGGATATGGACCCGACGGGTAGTTTTGCGGCTGTTCAGGGAATACGGTCTCTGTAACGGGTTCCATGTTACATAAAGAGTGACCCGTAACTCTTGTGGACACCTGGTACACGGTATTAGTTGCTCTTGGTGGCAGTCAGGGCATGACTACTTAGCTCCACTGTATGTAACCTCTAGTTTGTATTGAACCCAAGCTAAGCTTACTTATAAATACATCAGTCTTACATCTACTCCTCTAAGTAGCAAACCGTTCCCTCTGAGACCGGGAACACGTGGACTAACGTTTACTCGGGTAGTAAATACCCTCAAGCACTTCCTCTGTGCAAGGTGCTGTGTGATCCCGTCACACTTGGTAGCACTCGTAGTCAATCCCACACCTTCGCGGGTAGATTGAACTGCCTGAAGCCTCTGTGCGCTCAACGTTTGAGCCACGATGGACCGAAGTGGGTTTACTCGCTTGAACGACTCACTGTACGAGTGTGTTCGGAAGATGGGATGCATCTTTGGACAAGATGTCCTCCGCAGCTTGGCGGTGGCGACGCCTGCCGAGCAACACGAACGCGTGGCCGTGTTTGAGACCTACGAGCGTGGTCTCATCGCTCACGACCGCGGGAAGGAAGGAGAGGCTCTTCGCTTTTGGGTCCGTGAGGTGGAGATCGCCATGAAGGCGGGTCTCATCTCAGACGAGACACTTTGGGTGGCTTATGCCCTGTCCAACCTTGGTGGACGTGCCAAGCACTGGGCATACACCAGGAAGACGACATCTCCTGGATGCTTTGCATCCTGAGCTCAGTTGTGTGAGCTGCTTCGAGTCGCATTCATACCGGCGAACAACGAGTTCCGCCAGTGCACGCTTTCTAGCGTGTAAGCAAGGGTAAACGTGAGCTGCAGGTGTACGTGCAAGAGATGCGCACGTTGGTGCAATCTCTGGCACGGAAGCCTCTGCTGAACACATCAAGACAACACTCTTCGTGGACGACCTGAAGGTCGGTCCTGTTTGCACCCAGCTATTCCGGGTGCAAACGACAGCTATGGAGGATGCAATTCGAATCGACCTCCATGAAGAGTACATCCACAAGCAGGCTGGTACTCCTCAGGCAGACCATCGCAGCAATGACGCTGTTCTTCCTGCTGTGACGCAGCCCTTTTATAGCGGTGCGTACAGCGATCCCGAGCCCATAGACTTAAGCTCGATCGAGAGCTTGGTCCACTGCTACGGATACGGCGGGCATGGACACTACCGGCCTGTATTTCCCTCGCCAATCCTCGGGTAAAAGACAGGCCGTGGACCCTAGGTCCGGTGGCGCAGGCCACGGTCAGGTGGACGAAGACTCCCCGGTCACCAATAGAGGCGGTATGCCCTACTGAAAAGCGCTAAGCCTTCGTGATGGGTGTGCAGGTTGTGCACACCATGGGGCTTAGCCCAGAGAGACGTGTTTATCAAAGCGGTGAAGGGTCGTGATGGGCAGCTGGTTGTACACTCGGTGTACGGGGGTACGGTAGCCCTTGAGCGTTTGATGAGTTCTGGGGCGTTGCTACGCCGCCGGAACGTCACTTGCCATAGCGACACCCGACTGCACTCTACGTCAGAGTGGCGGTCGTGGGCTGGTCCTTGGTGGACTAGCCTTTGGTGCGGTGAAGGGAGTACCAATGGTCCCCAACGGACCTGAACGTTTGGGTTCGATGAACTCACGCACCACGGTGTTGCTCGCAGCTCTCACCATGAACAATATGGCTGTGTCGAGCATAAGGCACAACGCAGATTTTGGTGTGGCAAGGCTGAGATGGGCCTACCAGTCCAGGCCTATGGCGGAGCATTGGTGAGTCATGTTCCCACCTGCGTTATGCCTAGAGCGTCTTATTCAGACCCCCAGGACGCAGAAGCGTCACGGAGCAATCGACGCACCGACAGCTCTGCGTTCAAAAAGACCATGCTCCACCAAGGGCATGGGTCTTTTGCCCGACATGTGGACCTGCTACACCAGCAGCGTCCAACGCCGATGGTCGTCGCATCATACGGGCTCCGACAGTGGTTATGACTATAATCGCTAACCAGGTGGGTAACTTAGGACCTTACGGTCGCCCAGACCTTAACCGAAGAGGAAGACGCTGGATGCGCTTCCTGTGTGGGTAACACAGTACCACACGCAGTCGCCCAGATGATAACTGAAGAGGAAGGCATTGACCATGCTTCCTGTGTGGGTAACACAGCGCCACACGCCAGGTCACTCAGACCATAACTGATAAGGAAGTCGCTGTATGCGCTTCCGGTGTGGGTAAAATAGTTTTACACATAACAGAGTTCCACAACCAAGGTGGATACAGAGTTCCATAACCAAGGCGGGAAACATAGCTCCGCACCGGGCTGGATGCCTTCGGCCGGCACGTCCGCCGCGGCCATCCATGTCGGCGCAGTGTACTGTACAGCCGGTGTTCCTGCCAGTGGCTATCACAGGCCACGAGAGACCCAATGGTATCAAGTGAAAGTGGGGGGGAAGCTTGGAAATACCTTTCCTCCCTGGTCTTGCGGTAAGACCAATTTCCAAACGGAACCAGGCGCCGATGTACATCGACCGCAGGCTGGAGGCAAACAGCCGGGCTAGAGCTGCCGCAGCTCTAGCCAAACAAGACAGAGCGGCGACGGAATCCACTGACGCTAGGTGCCTCGGAATCGCTGAGCGCATCAGCAGTGTTGTGGTTGCATGCAGCCACACACTAGCCGAGGCGCGAACCTGAGGCAATCACCGCACAGGTCCCTTGGTCATGAACGACCTGTCGAGCAGGGTGCACGGAAAGTCTCACCCGCTGACAAAGCGGTTGCGGTACGTGTTGTACGCCACGCGCCGGTTTAATGGGCCGTGGAGCCATACCCAAGTGTGGTGCACGAGTACACACACAACTGGCCAGGTGGTGGTCGAGGCAACACACGCAGTCGTAACTGGTGTCGCGCCGAGCATGACACCGTCGTGATGGCTGCTTGCCTCACCATGGCTCCGTAACGCATGGGTACTCGGTGTCAATGCCAGACACCAACGCCGTAGTGTCATGGTGGTGAGATATGCCCCACCACGGTCGAGTACCTTTAAGGTACATGGTGTCTATGACAGACACTGGTATGGGTGCAAAGGATATGCGCCACACTAGGTCCGATGCTGCTCTGGGTGTATGCGCTGTGAGTCAGCGCACGTACCGTGCATCGGCACTGGCTGCTGTGGAGCGGCCTGCTGGGAGTTCCGCGCAATGAACTCGTCGTGCATGACATACACGAAGTGCACGGAGCACTTATGAAAGTTGTGGTACGGGTCATACGCAGCGTACCTGGTGTACGGGCTCATGGACCTGTACTTTGTGTTTGCACATGCGTCGTGCATGATGCGAGCACTGGAATGACCCAGTTCAGGCGACAGCACAGCAGAAGCTGTTGCTACCAAACATGGCAACCTTGCGGTGGGCGTGCTGCACCAAAGGTTAGTACCGGACGCTACATGGTGTCGATGGGAGACACATGAACCACGCCTGAGTACCATCACGATACACGCTGTCGATAAAGGACACCTACGCGCCGTTGGTATGCCGGCCAAGACGCGAAGAGAGCGTGATAGAATCTCCGCCTGCAAGTATGGATCCTTGCTGGAGCCAAAGGCATGGTCCGAGGTGAGCTGGGAGCTCCCCTTCCCAATGGCGTCCCTCGCGGGGGACACCATGCTGCGGACGCGTTCGCCAGGACTGTCGTGTCCTCCGGTGCGAGCTGTGGGTGAATCTCACACGTTTGGATGCTATTGCACCCTGTGCCAAAGCACTGTACGCTCGCTAGCGCGGGAGCTAAGGTAGCTCTAAGTGTAGGTTTTGCGACCAACACAGTTGTGAGCAAAGGGATGCAAATCCCAGTGAACTTTGGACGCACAAGTTACTGTGGGTGTGACTGAGAGCCGTGTGGTGCTGGAATTCCCACTTGAACTCTAGCTACAAATGTAGTTAGGACGTTCCCACAACAATACGTCTACTAGGATAGTAAACTATCGTTCGGGAGGACCTGAAGACCCCAGTTCTGACCTTGCACCGGGACAAACTGGACCTTGAAAACTACTTATATAGGCCAATCAGTAAAAATTAGAACACGCTACTAGCACGAGCAAAGCTAATAGGTGTTATGAATCCTCGTGGTCCCAACAGCGGAAAGGTACCAGGCACGGGTAAGCATTTCACGAGGTCACCGAGTGTTCAACACTCGGTTGGAAGAATAAAAGGGATGCAATACAAGCACTCCCAGTCGTGCAAATAGGCAACGATAACCCGTCACGTAAAACCTCCCGATAGTAATCGACCAAAATACACAGTCTCTTGGCCTTGCCGGATGAACCCTCGCTACAGAGCTTCGAGCTCACCGACATGCATAACACACTCAAACAAGCTTGACCAGACGCTTACCTTGAAGCCGGACGTCGCTCTGTGTGCTTGAGTGGAAATTATGTTCTGTATTTATGTTTACCCTTTCGATTCTATTCCTAATAAGAAGCCCTAATCAAGTATACAAATATCAAGTGAACAATGATCCGTTATGGATCTTCTTGCATGCCAAGCGTCGTCTGCACCGTCGCATGAGTATCTTTAACGGCCCGCGCCCTGTTCCAGACGGTGAACGTGTCTTGAAAGGGTCGCTGAGGCTTCCGCGAACTCATCCCAACCGCCACCGAGGGTTCGTACCGTAGATGGTCAGTTCTTGGCCGCTGAATGCGAATCCGGCCAGTCCATTACTAATAATAAGGACAGCCTGGATTTAGTGACATATGGACCGTATCCAATATCCGTTGAAAGTTCGGTACTGACGCCGACGAGCCTCTTGTACCTTGGAGTCACTGTACATAACACGACCGAGGGCTCGTCGTTTGAACATCTTGGGCGGTGTCGCGTCTTTGTCGACGGGCGATTATCCGCAACCACGGAGAAATCACTACACCAGACATGGAACTGTCCCAACTACGCGTCAAGGTGTTTCACGAGCCTGGTACTTCTATGGGTGACGTGGATGGTCTATCTAGGCTTTATACCCTGATCATCAACGCTATCTCTATGTCAAAACGGTCGAGATCACCAGTGCGCATGACGTCTCCTCGCGCTCGATGGAGCGTTCTGCTTCAAGTCCGAAGTCATTGGTCAAGTCTTCGACCAAGAAGGGTAGTAAGGACGAGCCAAGGCGCGAAAGACCCCGATCACATTCTCCGCACGCGAAGGGGCACCGATCAGCCCTCGTTAGGCACACTGAAGTCGAGGCAACGACTCGATCCTCAGTCAAACAGTCGCGAGACGATACCTGGGATCTCCAACACCTCACTTCGCTTGCATCTTCGACTTATCAAGACAACCCAGCCGTATGGGTTCTTCGTTCCCACAAGAATATCATTGCCGCACTTTCTTGGACCCACCAGGCTTGTCCTCTCGAGAGCCGTCTTTGCCCTCTACCTCTTTGCCATGTCCTATTTGCTGGCTACCCTTCTTCTCACTGTGTTTGCCTCGGAACTCTTTCTGCAGAGCGGTCGTTGCAAGAATCAGCTCTCTAACCTTCTTAGGTGAGTAAACACTCGGGCCTGCACCATAATATATGGAAGCCTTCAGATGCTCGATGTTGGCTTAATCGGTGAATCTGCAAATGCATACCGTTTCGCCTTCACTTTCCCTTGTTTTGTTAGCGGAGCTTGACTTGCGTCAAGATCCACAGGGGTCCCCAAGGGGACCTGGGGAGGATAGAGAGGTTTCTCTTCTAGATCCGGATCCGGATCCACCTCTCTTCCGTCGACATAGTTCCTCCCAAAACTCCATCGATCCGCGGATCTTGTTTCATTCAGCAGCGTCTTCGTCGATCCGACCTCCGACGACGCCTCTTCCCCTGGCTCAACCTTCCTTGAGCATCTTCTTGGGACTCACGGTGAAGTCCCGAGTCACCAAAAGATCCGGGCACGCGCACCATTGTGGTGTAGCGGGAACAGCAAAATCTGCGAGATTGCTGGATCCAACTTACCAACTGCGCCCAGACACCGACTAACGGAGGGGGTCCCCCGATGATCCGTGTTCTGCTGAACTTTCCTCACCTTGTGTACCCGTCGGTAGGGCGGGATCCTGCTCTCTCGGTAACTTCCGAAGAGTCCAAGTGGTGAAGCTTGAGTGTCTTGGCGAGACGTGGGGATGGGGTGGAGCAGCAGTGGTAAAACCTTCACTCTGCGTCCGTCTTTGGTTCTGGATCCTAAGCGAATATTCGAGCTTAAGTGGATCCAGGGCCTAGATCGTGGATCTGGCCGTAGTGTTGCCTTGCGGGTGTGTTCCCTTGCCTTTGCGTTCTCTTTGTGTCGTACTTGCCGCCTCCTGTGACGGGATCTTGAGCGTTGAGAGCCTCTAGGGTGTAACCGACCACGTAGTAAATTCGGTTAACCTGTCGGATCTGCACGTGTATAGGAAAGCTCACTAGGTTGTAGGATCTGGCCAATGTAGTATCCAGTTATCGCGACCAACATTAGATTCGCAATTCCCAACCTTCTCCTAGCTCGTACGGCCAATGTAGTTCCGATTCTTGAGGGCAGGAAGGCACTTGTGTGATACTGTGCAAATTGAGTTCTGTATTGATACTTAAGCCTTTATCTGCCTGGATTTCTACCTTCTGTGTCTTTTACCTGTTAAATCCCTTACCAGAATCGACTGCATGTCCTTTCTCTCCTTGACCCATCATCCCAGCTGTATTATCCTCAGATCCACCGGATCCATGGCGTAATCATTATGGTCACCCTATTATGGGTACACTCATCCGGATCCACGTTGTTTGGATCCACGTTGCTGTAAGTGTACACTCGTCATGGATCTGATCTCTCCAATCCTCCAACATCGTCTTGTGACCGTCTGTGATCTCCATTGTCCCGCGAAAGTTTGCCTGTATCCTGGATCCAGGTCCCTCTATGCGGGATCCTCACCTCCTTAGATCCGAACTCGGAAGTATGGGATCCGGGACACCTCGCGGTGGATCTTGACTTCTCGTTAGCCGTGGATACTAGATCCACCTTCAGATGACACCTACCATCATTCCTTCATAGGATCCACACTCGATCCACCCGTACATAGTATATCCCATATCCACCTAAGTGAGCCCAGGTAAGGGTGGATCCAAGTTATGCCTTGGTGGATCTTGCCTTCCCGTACGTCACCCATACCAGATCCATCGTCGGCTCATACGGGATGCTGCTCGTCATGGCCAATCCACCTCAGGCAACGTGCATCCGCGCCGGGCGATCCAAAAATTCTCTAATCACTTGAAATTGTCACTGATTCGGGATAGTGACCCATTGTTAGGTCCATTCTCTTATTTCTGAAAGAGCACTTCACCACAATCGCCTCCTGTACGTTGGTCGGGGCTGCACAACAGCGTTCACGACGTATACTACCAGCATCCCCAACCGCTTCCTCCTCTACGTGACACATGTCTTCCACCAAGCGTACCAGCAAATCGCCGGGCAAGGCCCCATCCACACTCCGCCGGTCAGCCCTTCCACTCACCCACCGA
>NW_003303688.1:122155-178713 GCF_000142945.1 Phytophthora infestans T30-4 | reverse complement strand
TTCTCCTGTTTGGCTAGTGTTGCCACTCTCGGCAAGGATCCAGGCACTTTGTCCCATGGAAAGCTAGGATCCACTTGTGGGTCAGCAGGATCTGGCGACCCGGCTTCAGCTCTCTGCGATCCCCCATCCACCGACTCTAGGTTATCTAAGGACCGCCTCCGGGGATCATCCCCGGTCTTGGATCCAACCTCTATCGCTTGGATCTCAATTCGACGATCCCTCTGTAGGATCTTCCGCGGAGTTGGGTATGGAGGCCGATCTACCAAGGGACCAGTTGGCTCCGCCGCCGCCCCCCCCCCCCTCTCCGAAAAATTCGATCTCGGTAGTCGCATCGTACGCCAGATTCTGCCATTCTCTGTAGCGACGGGATCCCACTGACACATATCCAGGTCGTCCAGGGATACCGTCCTTCGCCAACCATCGCCCAATCTCCTCATAATGGTCCAGTTATAGTCTCTTGTCGCTGACGTTCGTGCGCTGGAGGTATTGTGATCGACCTGGTCCTTGGATGACTGTAGGCACCCATTTCTCGCCTCGAGTGACCCACAGTTTCTCATGTTCCACCCACTTCAACCGATCTGGCAGTTCCCAGGTCTCTCCGGGCTCGATCCAGGTCGTCTTATCCGCCCTTATGATCCTCATCTTCGCCCCGTGCAACGGTCGCCGTCCGCTGAGCTGGATTCGCATCTCGTCGGGGAAACAAAGTGTCTCATCCGCCGGATCCAACCTCACTCCGGCTGGTACCATGAAATCCATCCCGAGGATGGCGTCTTGACCAGCGAGATCTCCAACCCAAATATCGAACCAGTATACTAAACAACCTGCCAGCGTGATCTTGATCCGCGTTCTCCCATTCGTACGATATACGCCTTCTCCAATCCCAACAAAATCTTGGATCCGACTCCCATCCACTTGGCAACCGACCTTACGAGCAAAGGCGGTATCTAGTATAGACACCTCGGCACCACTGTCTAGGAGAAGGATTACTTTTTCATTGTTGACTTTGCCCCC
Source organism: Phytophthora infestans T30-4 (assembly GCF_000142945.1). Lineage (NCBI taxonomy): Eukaryota > Oomycota > Peronosporomycetes > Peronosporales > Peronosporaceae > Phytophthora > Phytophthora infestans. Next base: position 177,702 of record NW_003303688.1, on the reverse strand, counting down.
TACCTTGGCTTGCCTGAACCACTTTCCTGGGGCATGGTACTTCCAGTATCCACGGGACTCCTCGGTTAGCAGATCCATGGATCCAACATCCTCAGATCCACGGGATCCTGTGACCTGACAGACCTTAGGTGGATCTGCAGTGACCTCACCCTTGGTAGGCTCAAACCATCGACCATGTTGGCGTTTCTCCCAATAACCACGTGCCTCTCCCCTTTGTAGATCCAGGGTTGAAGAGACTTCGGATCTGGCAAACTCATCCACTTGGCGCAAGCTAGAAATCTTGGCAACTGACACTTCATGTAGATCACGTGTGCTATCGACTGGAACTAGGGTCCTGCTACCTGGATCTAGCGATGTCTTGTTCACAAATGCATAAATGCAATACCTAGAACGCTCGGCTCGTACCGGATAGAAACCCGGTGAGCGTCATAGTTTAACATCTTCTCGGCCACTTCTGGCAACATCCCTCTGTGCCTGGCAGGATCAAACCACTGGCGGATCTGGTTGTAGAATTCCTCCATTGGACACTTGCCGACGTCGTGAATCTCGCCCACGACACACGTAGAAGCAATGATCTCCGGGATGACCTTTCTTGCCACACTTCTCACAGACCAGATGTTTCTAACATCCAGACTCTGTGTGCTTCCGGAATCCGCACTGCGAGCACCTGATTTGCGCTGTCCCGTCCATGAGATCTCGGGATCTGTACATCCCACGGTCCCCGGGTATGGTAATCCCCGATCGAGAGTTGTCTCCGGTCTTCGCCGTACGATCGTTGGGTGCAGTGAGACAGACTCGGCGGTAATCTTCCGGGTCGGAGTCCGAACCGTCGGATTCCGATTCAGTTCCTGAGTCGGGCGCCGTGACTTGGTGGACACGTCGAGCTGGAGCCGTAGGCGTCGGAGCTTTTTGGCGACACTTGCCGGATCCGACCGCCGCCTTCTTCTGGCGGTGTTTCGCGCGATCCACAGCCCGCAGCACTTCTTCAAGCTCATCTGCGTCTGGAAGACGTAACAGGGTCAGCCTATCAGCCAGATCCACATCTCCCAACGTCTCGATGAAATGATCCACATGTTCCCGTAGTACCTTGGATCCCCCATCCTTGATCTTCAGCTTGGCCCGTAGACCGGCCACATTTAGTCGATGCAGATATTCCAGCGGGGATTCATCCGATCTGCGGCGAGCATGGTAGTATTGTCGTGCCACCGACACCCCCAATCCACAGTACTGGGTCTGAAACGCAGCAAATCCGGCCACTTGTTCCTGGTGGATCTGCCCAGCTGCCGATACCAGTTCCTGGTTGGCCCCGCTAGCAGATCCGCAAAAGTCAGACTCTTCTCGGCATCTGACGCTTGATCTCTCATGAGGGCCGACTTGACTTTGCTGATCCATGTTTGCGCTCGGTCTTCGTCTTGATCTTTGCCCGTGAACTCCTTCAGATCCGATATGGCTGAGATCCGTACCCTCTGGATAATGGACGATCCACCCGCCCCGGCTGCGGCTGTTGCTACCGCCGCTGGTGAAGGGGATGGGCCATCCAGATCACCTGGGTCGAACTCATCATGGGAGTTGTCTCCCTCCACTGACTCCATCTCCACGTCTCGTGCTCCATGTTCGTGGAGCACTTGCGCTTGTGGCACGGGCGCTCTCATACCCTGTTCGGCCAGGAAACGACTCATCACAGCTTCGAAGTGTCGCTGCAGGGTGCCCGAGGAAGTGTCGGAAGAGCCTGTGGCCGTCTGGTCCACCGGCGAGTCAGGATCCGTGAGGCGATTACCTTGAGCCCGAGCTGACGATAATCCCACTGGCTTCTTGCCGGATATGGCTCGATCCTGGTTGGATTGTATCAGATCACGGGTGGGGCGTACTGGATCCCGAGCCTTCACGTCCACAGGGACTTCCTGTCCCCGGATCCTCGCCCGCGCTTCCAGCATGGATGCCCCGGAGGATCCTAAAGTCATGCGTCGGGGCTCGGATGACGTGAATGACCCATCCTCAGCCGTGGATTCGTAGTTCGAGGACGCAGCTTGGCTGATCCTCGACAACGACACTGGATCTATAGTGCGCGACCTTTCTCCGGTGATGGACTTAACTCTGACAAACTGGTCGCGCGTCGCGGATACTATGAGATCCAAGTCTAGCTCGAAGATATCCTCTGCGTCGAACACACCCGCTACGATGCCTGACTCCGTAAGCAAACGTAATAGATCTTTGACTGCCACCAGCTTGTTCGACGTTTTCGCTGGTACTCTCACCGGTTCCCTTGGATCTTCGATCCGTCGTAGATTCAGGATCCGCATGACAGGATCTTGATGCAGAAAATCGCGTAGAGCTTACTGGCGATACACAAACTCGATGTAACGGGGTTACATGGTGTGGAACACACAGGGGTACGAAGTACCCGGGGAGCTAACAAACTCTCAGTACATAAGTTGGAGAGTTAACAAGGTCTCTCAGTACGTTGGCCGAAAGCCACACGTTATGCATTTGATTAGGTTTAACTATGCTAGATAGTTAAACAGATACATTTACCCCTAGGCGGCTTGGCCGCAGTAATAGTAAATAAAACACTTCTGGTTTTGGAGCATAAAAGTTAAGGTGTTAACTTTGAGCCCTGGTCTTGGGCTGTAAGTGTCCTTTGGATAAGGAACTTAGTATTAGTGACTCTTTGAATCGAACGTCTTCCTCTGACGCTAAAGCTCGGCAGCCCCGCTGCACTTGGTAGCACTTGTAGTCAATCCCGCTCCTGAGTCGGTTGACTATATCCTCTGCGAGGATGGAACACCCCATGTTCGCGATTTTGCCCCCGGCGCAGCAGGACGCGCTTACTAAGCTTATGTCCTTGCTTGGCCCGGAGGGCGTGGCGCATCTTGCATCGCAAGGTCCAGAGGCGGTCACTGCCAGGCTGGAATCGTTCTCCCGCTACGAGAACGCGCTCTTGGAGCATGTCCAAGAGAAGATGAGCGCCGCAACGGCGGCGGCGTCGATGACGCGTGAAGAGTCTATGAGACTGAAACCGCTCATGGTGAGCGTAAAAACCTTCGAGGGGAAGGATGGAGAGAATCTCCTTCTCTGGACCCGTGAGGTCGAGATGGCCATGGGATCGGCCCTGCTCCAGTCTGAGCATCAGCGCGTGGCGCTGGCTATCTCCAGGCTTGGAGGTCGCGCTCGCGAATGGGCACTAACGTGCGGCACGTCTGTTGACGCTGCATGCCCCACTTGGGATCAGCTGAAGCAACAGCTTTCGCGCGTGTTCGCGCCGCCTAATCAGGCGTACCGTATCCGGTCAAATTTCCTTGCTACCCGCCAGGGTAAGAAGGATTTATTGGACTATGTCCAAGAGTTGAGAACTCTTATCGCCGGAATGGCGGCGGACCCTCTTCCGGAACTGGTCAGCGTGACCGTGTTCATGGAGGGACTTCGTGTGAGCGCAGCTCGAACGGAAGTGTTCCGTGTACACCCTAACTCTTTTGAAGAGGCGGTGGATGTGGCATTGAATGCCGAGCACAACTTCAGGCTGGTTGGAGCGCTGGTAGCGCAAGCTCTTCGAGCGGTCCAGAGACGATAACCCTCAGCTATGCTGAAGATGAAGAAGCGGAGCTTCTTGCTGCGGAGCAGCGCGCCGGCATCCGCCGATGCTTTGTGTGCAATAGCACTAAGCACTTGAGGGCCTATTGCCCTCTGCGCAAGAAGCGCGAGGCTCCGGCGAGCCAACCCTCCAGGTCATCGCCGGGAAACGGTAACTCCCAGTAGGCGCGGGGCGGCCTACTGGGGAAGAACTGAGTTTTGTTGTGCCTCGAAGAGGTAGAGGGCAACGGGGCTCAGCCCCGAAGAGAGCTGATCTCTCTTACGAGACGAGTGTGTGCAAGCCGGGTTGCTGGTCGTTCAAGCGAACGTGAAGGGCTTTGCAAAGCCATGGAGAGTCTTGATTGACTCGGGAGCCTCGGTCAACTACGCCCGTCGCTCCACCCTGGAAGGGAGTCAGCTGTATGCTGAGGCACTGGAAGTGCCAACGAGAGATACGATCTCTGTCCGTCTCGCGACGGGGACACTGGTAACTGTGTCGAAGGTCTCTGTCGACCTTGGAGTGAAGTTTGAGAACTTCGATAGCGTGGAACGCTGTTTGGTCTTAGACCTGGATGCGAGGTATGACCTCATCCTTGGCATGGCATGGCTGGAACGTCATAAGCCATGGATCGACTGGAAGTCGAAAACGCTGGGTGCGTCGCACCCTGCTCCTAGTGGAGCTTTGGTGAGTCATGAACCCACCTCTGCTAGGAAGCAGAAGCGCTTTTGGCGCGAGCACGAGGCCGATGCGGCCGTAGTGCTGGACATTGGTATGTCCGAAATTGTTAGCAACGAGGTTGCTGTTTGCCCTGAGGGCGTACGTGGTGCGGCACGTTATCCGCGGAGCGGTGCAGGTCAGGTCAATGACCAACTGCTGGGTCCTGGTGAGGACGAGCGCGGAGTGGCGCGTAATCCACTGAGTGGTATGAATCTGGTCGATGGCCTACCGCTGCGTGACCCGAGGGTCGCGGTCGACTGCGAGTCGAGGCATCATGGGCGTGGCCCAGGAGATGCAGGTGAAGTGACACCTAGTTCACTGTGTGAAGGTCAAGAGCCTCTTGGCTTTCAGCCGAGAGTCTTGCAAGACACTGTATCCTCTTCGAGGAGTGATGGTGCTGCTGCACCCGGTGGTGGTGACGGAGATGTCGCCACACCGCCCTCATCCGGCCGGGCTCGGTCGCGGAGGGAGAGGAGAAGAAGACGCAGGGCGTCTGTGACGTCTTCGACGTCGGACGATGTGTCCAACGTGACGAGCGGTGATGCTCCACGTGATTGCTGTGAACAGCTGTATACACTCGTGAACGGAGTGACGGGGGAGGTAGAAGGCGATATCAGCCTTGATACTCTGCCCGCTGCAGATGCTCTGCTAGAGCTGGACGAGATGTCCATTGCCGAGTTCGGCGAAGCCTTAAAGGCAGGCGAGCTAGCCGAGGTGGTCTTGCTGGGACCTGAGGAGGAGTTGAACTCCTCATCCGTCGTGGACGACGCGGTCCTAGAGGACACCAAGAAGGCGCTGAGCGCAAGAAGTGGATCGGCGATCCTCAAAGATCCTTCGGATCCCTTCTACCCGGTGGTGAAGGAGTAAGGAGACGTTGTCTCAAAAGACTCACCGACGGGCCTGCCTCCGGATCGAGGCGTGTGTCATGAGATTGACCTGGTTCCTGGAACCAAATACTGCGTAACAAGGCAATGGCCTTTGCCGAGAGAGCAGTGTGACGTCATTGACGCATTCTTCCGTGCGAAGCACGAGGCAGGGATGGTGCGTGAGAGTAAGTCTCCGCACTCGACACCCACGTTCTGTGTCAGAAAGCCTAACGGCAAGTGGCGCATTGTTCATGCTTTTAACAAGCTAAATGCGGCCACTATCCCGGCGCAAACGCCGATTCCTCGCAAGGATGTTCTGCAGAACAACATGGTAGGCTGTACGTTGTACAGCGCGCTCGACTTGGTCGATGGCTACTACCAATTGCTCATGAGAGCGAGCGACATTCCGCTGACAGCGGTGAGTACTCCGAGCGGTATGCTCTAAGAGTGGCTGGTGATGTCCCAGGGGCTGTCGAACGCACCAGCAACGCTCAATCGTCTTGTGACGCAGTTGTTTAGGCCCCACCGGGCGTACGCTCAAACGTACTTTGACGATATATTCGTCCACAGTCGTGCTGAGCACGAAAAGTCAGACGTGAAAAACCACATTGACCACTTGCGAGCGGTGCTCGAGTGCATGCGCACTAATAAGTTGTATGCCAACTTGGACAAGTGCGTCTTTGGCGCGGAGGAGATACCTTGTCTCGGGTGCTTCATTGGGAAGCGTGGCTTACGGGCAGATCCTGCTAAAGTCAAGGCCATCGTGGACTGGCCGGTTCCCAAGAACCAAAAAGACTTACGCAAGTGGCTAGGCTTAGCCAATTACTTGCACAAGTACAGTGCGAGCTACGCGGAGATGGCTCGGCCATTATCAGATCTCCTTAAGAAGGACGCACCATGGTGCTGGAACGTCGAGCACGACGGAGCCTTTGAGGCTGTGAAGGAGAGCCTCCTCCAGGCTCCGATTCTTGCGCTACCGGACCCGGATAGTCCGTTTAGCGTCGTCTGTGACGCCTCCGATTTTGCAATCGGTTGTGCTTTACTACAAGCAGACGCCGAAGGGCGTGAACGCGTGATCGCGTTTGAGTCTCGCCAGCTCAAAGCTGCAGAGAAGAACTATCCAGTTCATGACAAAGAGCTACTTGCAATGAAGTATGCTCTAGTCAAATTCAGGGTACACCTGCTAGGCTCTAAGCCTTTTGTGATCTTTACTGATCATGCGTCGTTACGCACTGCGACACAGTCGCCTCATCTCTCTCAGAGAATGGCAAGATGGCTTTCCTTCTTTGCCGAGTATACTTCGAGGTGAAGTACAAGCCGGGGCGGCTTAATGTAGTGGCCGATGCGCTCTCGCGCAGGCCGGACTACGAGTTAGCTCATGTCACGACAGTGACGTCGTCAGTGCCTGACTTGATACGCGGAGCGTATGCACAAGACGACATGTGCGTAGCGCTGCTACGGGCTCTTGGGAGCGAAGCGTTTAAGGACTCTGACAAGGAATTGTCTGGGCGCTTACGCGCGAGGCTGCATCGATACTCACAGGCTACACTCCGTTCTATGTGAACGGCTTGGTTAAACCTCGCGTCCCACTGACGCCGCCACGCAGTGGCTCAGGGCTTGGTGGGGGAAGGATAGCCGAGCGGCTAGCTGATGTCAGCCCTGTTGCGGTTCGCAAGAAAGTCGATGACTTTGTCTCTTTGAGACTGAGCGTAATGCGTCAAGTACGCGACGCTATGGCTGAAAGCCAAGACACGCAGAAGGAACATGCAGATGCCAAGGGCAGAAGCAATGTTGAGAGGTTTGAGGTCGGTGACCAAGTTTTTTTAAACGCTAAAAACCTACCTACTCATGCAGTGTCTGCAGTCTTCAAGACGAAGTCAAGACCTCGGTTCATAGGACCGTTCAAGGTCGTGGCCAGGAAGGGCCTAGCGTATACGCTCAACCTTCCGAAGAAGATGCGCACGCATCCGGTCTTCTATGTCGGCTTGCTTAAGCCATACCAAGACCCTGCTCAGGTGAGCGCGGAGGCGTTGACACCAACGGTGGCTGGGCCACGGACAGCTGCAGGGCAGCAGGTGGTAGAGCCACGGGAGGCTGAACGACAGCAAGTGGTGGATCCACAGATGGCTGATCAACAGCATGTGGCAGAGCCACAGGTCGCGGAGCGAAGTGCTCGAGATGCAGGAGCAAGGCAAGCTGAACGTTCAGCCGAGCAACTGGACGCTCAAGGTCCGAGACCTGGTTGTGAGTCAACAGTTGTGGCTCTAACCCTATCCCCAAGGTGTTCATCTCTTTCGAGATCGACCGATGGGCGGTGAGCGTGAACGTTCGCGTCGTGGACGCCGGCGTCGTATGGACGCAGACGCCGTTTCGGGCAAGTGCTGACTCTCCCCGCGAGAGCCCAGCTGAGGCAAGGCCTCCTCCTGCTCTGCTCGATGAGCATGGTGAGCTCCACTTTCACGTGGAACGCCTTGTGGCGTGGCGTAGACGCCAGGGTCGTACCCAGTACTTAGTGAAGTGGAGGGGTTACCCTCACTCACAGAACTCATGGGAGTTTGAGGTTATCCTCCGGCAAGATTGGCCTGACGTCGTTGACGCTTACGACCGGGCACATCATGTGCCGAAGCGTCGCCAGGCGCTGGGCGCCTCCCACTAGAGTGGGGAGCGATGAGGTCAGTAGTTGAGCTCAGGCTCTGACCAGTGGCTGCAGCAGCCAGCTCGTACGTATGAGCGGTGCTCGCAGCGGGAGCAGGAGGTGGAGAGACCTCGTAGTGTTAGGGACATGGTCCCGAAGGAAGCAGGTGCTTCGTGTTGTGCTGAACAAGGTTCAGGCACAAGCGTCTCGATAGACGCATAGTTGTTTTGAAGCAACTTGCTCGATGAGCATGATCCAAATGTGGATGCGCTGTAACAGCGAAAGTGGTGTCCCGGACGGAATTCGAACCACTGGCCTTTGGCTTGACAGGCCGGAGCTCTACCATTGAGCTATAAGGGCGATGCCCGTACGTCAGTCCGAGAACGGACTACTCATGGTATGAGAGGGCTGCGCCCGGGTGGATTTGAACCACCGACCTGTGGCTTTCAAAGCCAGCGCTCGACCACTGAGCTGAAAGGGCGTTGTCCTTAAGCTTGTCCATTCAAGGACAACAGTTCATGGAACGAGAAGGCTGTGCCCTGGTGGGCTCGAACCGACCTGTGGCTTCCAAAGCCAACGCTCGACCACTTAGCTAAAAGCGGATTGCTCTTAAGCTTGTCCAAGCGTGAACAATCGTTCATGGAACGACAGGGCTGTGCCCTGGTGGGCTCAAACCACCGACCTGTGGCTCTCAAAGCCAACGCTCAACCATTGAGCTAAAAGGGTGTTGCCCTTAAGCTTGTCCAAGCGTGAAAAATCGTTCATGGAACGAGAGGGCTGTGCCCTAGTGGTTTCGAACCACCGACCTATCGCTTGTGAAGCGAGTGTTCAACCGCTGAGCTGTTGTCGACGACTCGAATGAGTCAAGAGCATTGCTCTAAGCGGTTTGCAGCTCTTGGAGTAGGCGCGGAGCGCGAGCGTAGGTCTGAGACCGCTTAAGAGCAAGATGCGCGCTGCGCTTGGAGCATTGGGCCGTGGGCCGACGACGAGAAGTTGGGCATCAACGATGCGTAGGCGTTTGTGAGCTCACGGAGCTGTACAACGCTGGTGTGAGGTGTAGTAACCTCCGCCGTCTTAACAAGACGTGACCTCGCTGAGGAGAGTTTCGAGAGCGGAATGCTCTCATCTTAGTGGGGGAGAGTGTAACGGGGTTACATGGTGTGGAACACACAGGGGTACGAAGTACCCGGAGACTTAACAAACTCTCAGTACATAAGTTGGAGAGTTAACAAGGTCTCTCAGTACGTTGGCCGAAAGCCACACGTTATGCATTTGATTAGGTTTAACTATGCTAGATAGTTAAACAGATACATTTACCCCTAGGCGGCTTGGCCGCAATAATAGTAAATAAAACACTTCTGGTTTTGGAGCATAAAAGTTAAGGTGTTAACTTTGAGCCCTGGTCTTGGGCTGTAAGTGTCCTTTGGATAAGGAACTTAGTATTAGTGACTCTTTGAGTCGAACGTCTTCCTCTGACGCTAAAGCTACGGCAGCCCCGCTGCACTCGAGATCCTTGTCTGACCAGCTTGACCTGGATCCAGCTTGGTCTTCTTCCGACTCCGGAGCTTGCATCTTCTTCCGCGTAGTCTTACTCGTTTTCGTCTTCTTTCTCGTTTCTTCGACTAGCGGGGTTGGGTTTAGGTACGGTGTTGGCTTAACCGGTGAATCTGCAAATGCATACCGTTTCGCCTTCACTTTCCCTTATTTTGTTAGCGGATCTTGACTTGCGTCAAGATCCGCAGGGGTCCCCGAGGGGACCTGGGGAGGATAGAGAGGCTTCTCTTCTAGATCCGGATCCACCTCTCTTCCGTCGACAGAGTTCCTCCCAAAACTCCATCGATCCGCGGATCTTGTTTCATTCAGCAGCGTCTTCGTCGATCCGACCTCCGACGACGCCTCTTCCCCTGGCTCAACCTTCCTTGAGCATCTTCTTGGGACTCACGGTGAAGTCCCGAGTCACCAAAAGATCCGGGCACGCGCACCATTGTGGTGTAGCGGGAACAGCAAAATCTGCGAGATTGCTGGATCCAACTTACCAACTGCGCCCAGACACCGACTAACGGAGGGGGTCCCCCGATGATCCGTGTTCTGCTGAACTTTCCTCACCTTGTGTACCCGTCGGTAGGGCGGGATCTTGCTCTCTCGGTAACTTCCGATGAGCTCAAGTGGTGAAGCTTGAGTGTCTTGGCGAGACGTGGGGATGGGGTGGAGCAGCAGTGGAAAATCTTCACTCTGCGTCCGTGGTTGGCTCTGGATCCTAAGCGAATATTCGAGCTTAAGTGGATCCAGGGCCTAGATCGTGGATCTGGCCGTAGTGTTGCCTTGCGGGTGTGTTCCCTTGCCTTTGCGTTCCCTTTGCGTCGTACTTGCCGCCTCCTGTGACGGGATCTTGAGAGTTGAGAGCCTCTAGGGTGTAACCGACCAAGTAGTAAATTCGGTTAACCTGTCGGATCTGCACGTGTATAGGAAAGCTCACTAGGTTGTAGGATCTGGAATGTATTATCCAGTTATCGCGACCAACATTAGATTCGCAATTCCCAACCTTCTCCTAGCTCGTACGGCCAATGTAGTTCCGATTCTTGAGGGCAGGAAGGCACTTGTGTGATACTGTGCAAATTGAGTTCTGTATTGATACTTAAGCCTATATCTGCCTGGATTTCTACCTTCTGTGTCTTTTACCTGTTAAATCCCTTACCAGAATCGACTGCATGTCCTTTCTCTCCTTGACCCATCATCCCAGCTGTATTATCCTCAGATCCACCGGATCCATGGCGTAATCATTATGGTCACCCTATTATGGGTGCACTCATCCGGATCCGCGTTGCTTGGATCCACGTTGCTGTAAGTGTACACTCGTCATGGATCTGAGCTCTCCAATCATCCAACATCTTCTTGCAACCGTCTGTGATCTCCATTGTCCCGCGAACGTTTGCGATTCACTGCATCCACCTTCCCTGTATCCTGGATCCAGGTCCCTCTATGCGGGATCCTCACCTCCTTGGATCCGAACTCGGAAGTATGGGATCCGCGACACCTCGCGGTGGATCTTGACTTCTCGTTAGCCGTGGATACTAGATCCACCTTCAGATGACACCTACCACCATTCCTTCATAGAATCCACACTCGATCAACCCGTACATAGTATATCCCATATCCACCTAAGTGAGCCCAGGTAAGGGTGGATCCAAGTTATGCCTTGGTGGATCTTGCCTTCCCGTACGTCACCCATACCAGATCCATCGTCGGCTCATACGGGATGCTGCTCGTCATAGCCAATCCACCTCAGGCAACGTGCATCCGCGCCGGGCGATCCAAAAATTCTCTAATCACTTGAAATTGTCACTGATTCGGGATAGTGACCCCTTGTTAGGTCCATTCTCTTATTTCTGAAAAAGCACTTCACCACAATCGCCTCCTGTACGTGGTCGGGGCTGCACAACAGCGCTCACGACGTATACTACCAGCATCCCCAACCGCTTCCTCCTCTACGTGACACATGTCTCCCACCAAGCGTACCAGCAAATCGCCGGGCAAGGCCCCATCCAGCACTCCGCCGGTCAGCTTCTCCACTCACCCACCGATCTGCGGGCTTTAGACCAAGCTCTTTCCGATCGGGTGCAAACCTTGACGGCGGAGCTCCAGACGGCCCAAGATGCTCGCGACCAAGCTCAACGTGCGGAGGCAGCGGCTCAGCAAGCTTATCAGTCGTTATCCACGTCTTCACACGCCACCCGGCTCCAAACTTTGCAAGCTCAGGTCCATGATCAGGATATGGAGATACAGGGATGGGATCACCGCGCGGCCTCTCGCTCGCAGGATCTGCGACTCCTGTTGGCCGATCAAGCAGTCGAGATCCGTGACTTGACTGGACGGCTGGATCGCGCCTCCCCTCAACGGGATGGCATTAGAGACGACAACGACTATCTCCTTGGGGAGATGGCGCTCGCCGGATCCGAGATCCACCAGCTCCAATCCCGAATCCACGACCTCGAGCGGGATCTGAAAGATTCCCAGACTGCTAGCGCGGCCGCGGACGAGAGCTTGGATCGGCTCCGCGGCGAGTCGCGCCTGACTCAAGAAGAGGTGGTGACCAACGACTATGTGGGATCCACCCATGGCGGATCCACATTAGGGTCGGCGCGTGGAGGGTCCCCCGCGCCGAATCCACCTCCCTCGTCGCCGGATGTGGCTCTGGCTCGTCTTTCCGAGGAACTGAAAGATACCAAAGAGTCGCTCGAGAAAGCATCGGCTGGGCGAGATTATGCGCTTGAGGAATTCGTACGCATGACTCAAGTCCGCGACGAGATCCAGGCTAAGCTGGCGGATACCGAGCTTCAGCGTGACAAGGCGGCTACCGAGTGGTCCTTTGACCACTCATCATGCGAACACAGTGTCCAAAAGAAAGCGTTTTGCAACGAAGTTGTGATACAAGAGTGGGTTCAACGCGTACGTACAATTTACGGTTTATTTTATTGTAAACATGAGTTTCTAAAAAAATTCTGTGCTAGATCTGGAACCCCTCAGAAGAAGACTGTAGGTTACTCCTGTTGAGCAGCTTAAAAGTCCACAAGATGGATTCTGTTCGTACCGTGCTCGAGGAAGACTGCTGCACGCAGGTTGAGTTTGTTCCACCGGGATAACAGGGCTGGATCGGCCGATGGACGCTGCTGTGTTGAAGCCATTCAAGGACTATATGCGGTAAGTTTTCATTTTGCTTTATTATAAATCTTTTCTAATTGTTATTGAAATGCAGAAATAGCTACTTGGCCTACCACATTGATCATGAGCTCCTAAAGACCCCACAAGAGAAGCGTTAACTTATTTCGTGCTTTGTAGGAGAAGGGTGGGCCTCAATTTTGCCGGCGACGATTCGAAAGGGCTTCGCCAAGAGTTGGATACTACCTACTGGGCCTCGAGATAAAGAAGACCGCTTCATAGTACCAGCTGATGTAGATGAAGAAGCACCGATTCTAGAGATAGATCAAGAACAATAAAAGTTATACACTGAGTAGGAGAGGTGAAACCTTTAAAGATTTGCATTTTTTGCACATCATGTGATCTGCATTTTTACTCCTTGTTGAACTCGATCCGTGTGTAGCATTGGATCCGTGTTTTACGGTAGGTGGTAAGATAACCCTCGTTACGTTTTTTCTTTCCACCTATTTTTGGCTTCTCCTTGTCGTTTCTTGATACTAGCTTTTCACAAAGTGGCAGAGATGTGAATTAACAGTGTTGCTAGTCGTCCTGGAACGGAACGCTTGCGTTGATCGTTCTCTACGCGACGGGTCGTATATGCCTTGATCGCCTCGTTCTGCTTCCCTTCGTACAGGCTGCAGGGCTCACTCCACATCTCAGATCCGGTCTCCTTGTCACGTATTTGTGGTGAAGTGCTTTCTCAGAAATAAGAGAATGGACCTAACAAGGGGTCACTATCCCGAATCAGTGACAATTTCAAGTGATTAGAGAATTTTTGGATCGCCCGGCGCGGATGCACGTTGCCTGAGGTGGATTGGCCATGACGAGCAGCATCCCGTATGAGCCGACGATGGATCTGGTATGGGTGACGTACGGGAAGGCAAGATCCACCAAGGCATAACTTGGATCCACCCTTACCTGGGCTCACTTAGGTGGATATGGGATATACTATGTACGGGTTGATCGAGTGTGGATTCTATGAAGGAATGGTGGTAGGTGTCATCTGAAGGTGGATCTAGTATCCACGGCTAACGAGAAGTCAAGATCCACCGCGAGGTGTCGCGGATCCCATACTTCCGAGTTCGGATCCAAGGAGGTGAGGATCCCGCATAGAGGGACCTGGATCCAGGATACAGGGAAGGTGGATGCAGTGAATCGCAAACGTTCGCGGGACAATGGAGATCACAGACGGTTGCAAGAAGATGTTGGATGATTGGAGAGCTCAGATCCATGACGAGTGTACACTTACAGCAACGTGGATCCAAGCAACGCGGATCCGGATGAGTGCACCCATAATAGGGTGACCATAATGATTACGCCATGGATCCGGTGGATCTGAGGATAATACAGCTGGGATGATGGGTCAAGGAGAGAAAGGACATGCAGTCGATTCTGGTAAGGGATTTAACAGGTAAAAGACACAGAAGGTAGAAATCCAGGCAGATATAGGCTTAAGTATCAATACAGAACTCAATTTGCACAGTATCACACAAGTGCCTTCCTGCCCTCAAGAATCGGAACTACATTGGCCGTACGAGCTAGGAGAAGGTTGGGAATTGCGAATCTAATGTTGGTCGCGATAACTGGATAATACATTCCAGATCCTACAACCTAGTGAGCTTTCCTATACACGTGCAGATCCGACAGGTTAACCGAATTTACTACTTGGTCGGTTACACCCTAGAGGCTCTCAACTCTCAAGATCCCGTCACAGGAGGCGGCAAGTACGACGCAAAGGGAACGCAAAGGCAAGGGAACACACCCGCAAGGCAACACTACGGCCAGATCCACGATCTAGGCCCTGGATCCACTTAAGCTCGAATATTCGCTTAGGATCCAGAGCCAACCACGGACGCAGAGTGAAGATTTTCCACTGCTGCTCCACCCCATCCCCACGTCTCGCCAAGACACTCAAGCTTCACCACTTGAGCTCATCGGAAGTTACCGAGAGAGCAAGATCCCGCCCTACCGACGGGTACACAAGGTGAGGAAAGTTCAGCAGAACACGGATCATCGGGGGACCCCCTCCGTTAGTCGGTGTCTGGGCGCAGTTGGTAGGTTGGATCCAGCAATCTCGCAGATTTTGCTGATACCGCTACACCACAAATCAAATCGGCCGAAAAGACCAATACTGAGACGCCAACGGAGGCTAAAACGCAAAGTATGCTTTTATGAAAAGTCTTAAATTAGTTGGGGTTGCCAGAAATACTAACGTTGCCTAAATGTTGTTAAATGGTGTTCACCTTGTATTGAGCAGCTGGAAACGGTCATTCGTTGCGAACTCAGCCGAACGGACCCGACGGTGCGCGCGTTAGCCAGGCTTCTGTCGACGCTAGTGCAGAAACGAAGACTTCAAATCCGCCAGAACATACGACGTCAGGTATGTTCTATTTCACACGATGATGTCATTTGATTGTCTAACGTTGCTGAACTAACCTTGCCATTTTCTTTTGTTTATGGACATTTAAAGTTTCTGAAAACGCGCGTGAGTCGCCAATTACAGCGACTGACTCGGACGCTGGAACTATGGCTTCAACAGAGGCGAAGCTCTTGCCTGACCCGCATGCAAGCAAAACTTTTACTATCGGACATCCGATAAGCAGTTGACCGCGTCTTCACGCAGGACGAATACCGCCAATCGCGCTTTGAGCATCTCGGACGAGGCGCCGGGGGCAACTAACAACACGACCACCACCGCGCCGAGCCCCTCCTGCGCGACCTCGTTGGAGACAAGCGCACACAATGTATCACGTTTGACGAATGACCATGCAAAGAAAAAAGGTATAGCGACACGGTTCCATTATTTTTCAATTTTGCTGTTCACTCCTACTGACATTCTGTTCATATCCAGCCAAGAAGACTGGGACATCGAATAAGGCTTCGGCACCGAGAAAGGCGCCAGAGGGAAGCAGAGGTGAGTGCTTCATTTTTACGTTAGTGGTTGATTTTGAGAAAGCTAATGTAGCTATAAGGCATAGGAACAGGCAAACGTAAAGCGATGGCCTCTAAGAAGACGGCGCTGAGGATGCGTACAGCCTCGAATACGCAGTCGAAAAAGAGCAGGAGAGTTTCATCGGGCTCGGGATCCGGTGAAGGTGTGGTGTTTAATTATGTCATCGTTGCTTTGATAAGGTTGCGTCCGTAACGTTGCCCTGATAACGTTGCTGTCGTAACGTTGCTCAGATAAAGTTGCCGCAGTGACTAATTCTATTTGCCTCGTTAAATCGTACATAGGCACAAGTACATCATCCGAGCAGTCGCGACGAGTTCACTCACCAGATGTGCCAAGTCCGAATACTGGCCAGGCTGAAACAGTCACAAGTGGCAATGAGGTTGAAGTTCCCACCCAAGTAGCAGACCCTTTTGAAGATTTGCCGGCGAACCAAGCTCCGGTTCAGGTACCAGAAGGAATGCTCTTTATGGAGGAGAAGAAGCCTCGACAGCGCAAGAGTAGGACTTCGGAGACACGCGGAAAGATAACTACTGCTCATAAAAGTGTGCGCACCCACGCAGAACCGGTTCCAAGAAAAGGCTACTGGTCATGGGATCAGGGGATGTCGGCTCTGGAAACGTACGGCCGAGCAACAGGCTTCCACTTTAGAATTCGGTCAAACGTCAAGGTCTCAAACTGCACAGAGTAAGCAACGTTGGTGCTCTGAACTGTTGGTGATATTACTAATTATTTTTGGCATGGTCCTTGTACGTTTCCAGTCCTTCTGGAGCTGAAATCCCAGTCAGTTTCACGTACGGATTCAAAACTTTCCGATGTGCTCACGGTGTCACCCAACCGAGTCGTGCTAGCGGTGACCGAGAACTCACTCAAACTACACGGGCTGTGAGGCTCGATTTGACGTATTTGTCACACTGGTGAGCACGTCTAGTGAGGGCAAAGTCTGGTCGCTTCTCATGAAGAGCGAGTGGCGTCTTCACAACCATCATGCTGAGACAATCAGGGCTGTGCGTGGAATTCGGGAAGTGCCTTCAGAACGTGCACTCGCTGACAACATCGCCGTTTTGTCTGATGCGGGGGGGGGCACGTCAAATAGCTGCGTATGCCTCGAGTGAGCTTGGTGAGTAGGACTATGGTTTGCTACATTTTTTATTCAATTACTTTAATAATTAACAAATCTATATTGTGATAAGGCCGAGTAGTATCTTCACAGCTTATTCGTAACGTCCTGCGACGTATGCAAGCGAGCTCAAGTGCTCAGGATCGCCTGTAGAACCTCCTTCATTCGCTAAAACAGGTCGACGGCTCGGAAGTCTTGATGATTCAAGACGATCTGGACATTACCTGTGTCATCGTTGTCCAGACACGCGTCCAGAAGATATTCTTCGAGCATTGGGGAGAGAATCTATCTCTCGACTTCACGCATGGAACCAATAATCTGGGGTACCATCTTGGTAAGATGCAGTGTTCATTATTGGAAACGTTGCCAATTATAGTTGCTCTGTAACGTTGCTCAAAAGAGCAGTTTCTACATTTTAAAATGCAACTTTAACGCGTTCATGTTTTATTGCAACATGTAGGAAGTTTCATGGCTACCGGACCAACGGGACGCGGCGAGCCTGTCCTGGAAGTTTTGGCTCTAAACCAGAGAGCAAACACGATGACTGCTATTTTTAAATTCTTCAAAGCAAAAAAAAAACAGGCTCGCGGGGAAAAGTTCAAACGTTCGTCATTGACAAACATTTTGTGGAATGGCAAGTGCTGGAGACGTGCTTTTCAGACGCCAAAGTGTTACTTTGCCAATTTCACGCTCTGTCGTTTTGGAAGAAAATGCTTGGATCGAAGTTTGGGTTGAACCCCGAAGAACGTGCGCACGAATTTCCTGCACGTATCCCCGCCCAATGGATTTCTTAGCCTAGACAGCCAGACGGCGGTAGCTGCGTTGTGATGGTGCTAGCTATGGTTCACACACATGTTCGAGTCCCAACCCGAGGGTTTCAATTGGATACTGTGACAGCTGACTATATCAAGGTACTTCGTTTGCGACTACTTTGGTTCATGATGTGCGAATCACTGATTTATCCGATTGCTCATGATGACGAGGAAGCTGCACGAGTAACAAACGAAGAACTACTCGAGGTATTCCCCCCCAAGCTGATGAAAAAACCGACATAGAATTTGTTTCGCAAAGTGATACAAGCAAGAGTAGCAACTGATAAATACAACGTTAATGATTTGAAGCAACGTTATTTAAATCAAGCAACGTTAGCTAGTCCAAGCAGCGCTAATTGAGGAATGCTAATGTCAAATTAGCTTCGAGGTCGCTTACAGCTATACTGTCTCACCATGCTCCAATATAAGCTATACGGTCCCGTGATATAATGGGTAGGGACGATGAGCGAGAGTGAAAGATTGTCAACCTTGGTGATTGGTAAGACATGTTTTATGATTTAGTCGGCAACATTCCGAGTTGATGTAGTGCTTTGAGGCTAGTCGCACCTCTCACTTTACGAATCGTAACACTGCGTGGATGCGCTACATACGGCGCACTTGCAAATATAATGCATTTGTAACAAAATATAGCAGCTGCTTTGACATGTTTTGACTGCAAAATCGAACACCCAGCATACACACAGTTTTTCGCTTTTTTCATTTTAACAGCGATAGGGCAGCATTTCGTCCTGGTATGAATAATACTTAAAATAATCACTACAGAAAATAGTGTAGCCCATCAGAACAATGAACTATCAAAGCAAGTAACGGCGAATTTATCCATTATTCTGTGAGCGTATATATTTTGATAGGAGTAAGCAATTGGCCTCCGGTTGGGTCGCATGCGCTCTTTTTTCACGACACTTACTGAACCAGAATCATATCTTTATGAGATTTCAGTATATATTACGATACGGTATGCACGCTTCGCCACGTACAATTATTACCATTTTGAACCTGTTCAGTAGCACCCATTCCTGCTCATATGATAACAAGATGCGCTTTAAGACACGATCAACAACCCCTCCAATGTACTCACTGAAAAGGATAAAGGATTTGCTTTCCTCAAACGGGCTTAATCAATTCATTTTATTGGAGCTGTACCTCATCTGCACATCGTTATATATTTCATGTGTGGTACACATCGTAATTTATGTCATATTTTTCAAGTCCTACATTGTCCTACCACGTATCCATTTAGCTGTTAACGCTGCATTAAGGCGACAACGTTGCACCTAAAATGGTTGTCATGTTGTAATCTGGGTTGCTTAACGTTGCAATACCGCCATACCAGTATCTTCAAAGTTTTGTTCCTTTTCAAAGTCATCAGAAAGCAAAAACGCATTACAGCTTTTAAAACGAAGCCTTAGATAAGGCTTCGTTCTAAAAGCTGTAATGTGGTTTTTAGTGAATAACATCATTATAAGCGTTTTACGTGATAAGGCCTTATCATATCACGTAAAACTCGTATAATGATGTTATTCTCAAGTGTCGTGGGGTGGAGTTAACTTTGCATTGTAGAGTGCTGAAACGGTGTACGTAGCCCTAGGTGTACCCCTAGCTACATGAAGTGTGACACGTCATACTTCGGAATATTTGGTACAAGGTACCAAGGTCGTTCAAAGCCAACCGTTGGCTGATGACATTGCTTTTCTATAGGTGACATATAGTTTGTATTTAACTCAAGCTTAACCTACCTATAAATATACTCAGCTTACAATCTACCTTAAATTGGTCACTTCGCCCCCTTTCGGTAAAAGGGGACCTGTGAACTGCCGTTCACGGAGGGTTTGTATACTCTCGGGAATCCAACTTCCTCTAGCGCAAGGTGCTGTGTGGCCCCGTCACACTTGGTAGCACTCGTAGTCAATCCACGCCACCGCGGGTAGACTACCTGAACCTCTCCGAAGTTCGTTGCCATGGATAGGAGCGACTTCTCCCATATGAGCGACTCACAGTTCGAGTCGGTTCGAAAGATGGCAGGCATCTTCGGGATGGAGACCCTGCAGAGCCTGGTGGTGTCAACACCGGCCGAGCAGCTCGAGCGCGTCAATGCGTTCGACGCGTACGAGCAGGGCCTCATCCGCGGTGCCGTGGGTTGACTACGAGTGCTACCAAGTGTGACGGGGTCACACAGCACCTTGCGCTAGAGGAAGTTAGCTTCCCAGAGTATACAAACTCTCAGTGAACGGCAGTTCACAGGTCCCCTCTTTATTCAAAAGAGAGCGAAGTGGCCTAATTTAGGTAGAATGTAAACTTAGTATATATATATAGGTAGATAAAGCTTGGGTTTAATACAAACTATAAGTCACATATAGAGATGCAATGTCGTTAACCAATGGTTGGCTTTGAACGATCTTAGTACTTTGTACCAAATATCCCGAAGTATGACGTGTCATACTTCATGTAACCAGGGTACACTTAGGGCTACGTACCCCGTTACATCCTCCCCCACTTAGGTTCGGTTTACCGACCAATCAGAATGAAGAGGTGTTCATCACAAACTTTCATTCTCAAAGTCGAAAACCATCGACTTGGCCACGCGAGCGCGGCGGAGGCTCACTTCACAGTAAGAGCCTCGAGCAGCAGCCTGTGCGCTCTTCGTCTAGGTCTCCAATTCGACCGTTACCATGCCTCGTGGCACTGCAAAGAGCGGTGCTAAGACACGTTCCAAGGCTGCTGTCGGTAAGGCGCAAGCCAAGAGCACTAAGCCTCACGGCAAAGGCTCGGCACTTAAGGAGGCTACTCAGGTGGCCTCCGAGGCGATCGGTTCCTCGGGTGACGCGACTATGGGCAAGCGAACAAGCAAGCGCCGCAGCCCGTCGCCCTCGGCCTCAGACAATTGTCCGAGCCCTTGGATCGTGGAACATGAGTTCGACTCTGGCAGTGAGGACGAAGCCAAGTCCCATAGCACGTACGATGCTCCTGCGGGCTCTGTGGGAGGGCACAGCCCAGTGGCCAGCGAGCACAAGGAGGACAGCGTGCAGACGCTCGCTAGTGATCAAGGTGATCACAGTCCGAGGACGTCTGTGCGCTCTGAGAGTCCGGCCGTCAAGGCTAAGGGCACTCCCAAAGCTGGTGGCGATGAGGAAGAGAATCCTCGCAAACGTCTCTCGCTTGCCGAGGGTCTTGCGCGTGCTAAGGCCTCTAAAGCTGAAGGCGCCAAGCCCTCAAAGAAGCGTACAGCCTCTAAGTCTCCACTCCACGAGGAGAAGGAGACTCGGCACTCCCATCGGGGCATTATCGAATCCTCGGATGAAGAGGAGGAGAAGGAGGAAGAAGAGGAAGAGGAGGGTGCTATCTCTGTGCCCCGGGAGGTCACGAATGACCTCGACCAGCAGCAGAAGGATTTCCAAGCTGCCCAGCGTGTACGGGGGGGGGGTTCGGTGGTGGTACTCGTCAGCCAGAGAGCTGCCATCAACTCAAGAGGGTATTGGCCTCCCGAGGAGAGCTCCGGAGCTGACATCTTCTTAAAGCTTCTCGTCGCTCCACGTGGCCTTGTGGGCGGCCACACTTCTAGGGGCATCTACGAACGAGCCCTTGTTCAGAAAGAACAGTTGTTCGTCGACAACTTGGAGGCTGCTCGGTGTGTGCTTCTCGCGCCACACCGCATTCCCCTTAAGGACTTCACGACTTGTCGTAAGAAGCCCGAGACCCGGGGTGGTCTCTATCCTCTTTGGGGATACCCCTGGGCTATGCCCGAGAACTGTCCCACGTGGAGTTCTTGTGAGGACATGTTCTGGGCGTGGGTGGAGACTCTTAAGTACTCACCCACGGAGTTACGGGAACTCCATGAAGATCAGCTGCTGTCCCGCATCCTGGACCAGCGTGACCTTCGTGTGAGGTTTGCCCACTTGATCAGCAAGCGTATGCTGCCAAGGGACATCCTGAAGCGCGCGGCTTCTAGCGCTCACGATGAGCGCGGGTACGGTATGTACTCATCGTCCGTACCTCGTTCGGGCAAGAAGCCCCGGACTACTTATGAAGCTGCCGCCGCTTCTGTCCCAGATCGCGACAGCCTTCGGGCAGTCAATCAGGAGTCGTTCAATCGGCTCCCACGAATTCTCGGAGTGGGCATAACCCCTCCACTTCACGAGGAGCTGTCGCTTACCGCGACACCGTTGCTCCTGGAGGATCCGCTCCACGTGGAAGTGGACTTCTCCATTCCGGTCAAGCAGGGGCGGAGGTGCCCTCGTACGAGTACAAGTACTCGGCACCTCCCGAGAGCCACTCTCGTCCGAGTGCTCCGACTGCGGGTCTGACACAGGACCCTGAGGTTGACCACCTCCGCCAACGTGTCCTCTTGCTTGAGATTGCACTTGGCCTTGGTACTGGCGGTAATACTGCCGCCCAGGCCGGGAATCAGGGCGAGATCGCTCGCCTTGCGGGCCGCCTGGACCTGGTGGAACGAGAGGTCGCGAGCCTGCACCTGCGGGTGGATCGCCGGGCCTCTTCGTCCGATCTGGACGAGGCCTTTCGCATGATCCGACGGATCGAGGCTTTGTTGCCACGTCCGGAGCCGCCTTCGACGTACTCCCAGACGTACGCGTATGGTGCGTACCCGGCGTACTCAGCGTACTCGGCGTATGGCGCCGGGGTCCGTTCGTACGGAGCCCCTCCGGCGTACGGTCTTGACCGCAGCCTTGTCGCTCCGACCGAGGCTTGGGTGCCTGCTCCGATGCCCTCGTCGACGTCTGTGACCGTCCCTCGCTTCGAGGAGCTGGGTCAAGGTGGGACTGCGAGTCAGCAACCCCCTGCGGATCAAAGTACCGCTTAAGACGTCCAACATAGAACGTCGGGTGCGTCGTCATTGACTTTGGCAGGTCGATGGTGTACGACGCACCATGTCTGACCAGGACTGCAAATGGTCCGATAAAGCGGTGCTTCAGCATGTTGCTGCCGACAGAGCTGACAGTGTCAAGAGGTAGGTTCCTCGTGTCTAGTAACACTAAGTCCCCCACTTTAAATACACTTAAGTTTCCTCTTCCATGTTTGTCGGAGTACTCCTTTTGTTTATCCTGGGCCGCTGCCATGGCATCGCGGACCCTGCTGACAACGTTTAGCTTGGTATCCATAAAGGATTCCACTTGTTTCCGCGGCGAGACGGGTCTCACATCCGAGACCTGGGAGGAAAGGGCTTTCCGATCCTCTCCCCCACTTAGAGCAGAGGAGGCAGTGTCTTCTCGAAGAGTGAGAGGCACTCTGGGGTGACAGAAGCCATTCAAGTAGAACGGCGTGAACCCCGTGGACGCGTGCACCGCGTTGTTGAGCGCAAACTCAGCAACTGGAAGCTGCGTCGACCACGTACGTGGTGCTGCCGCACACACACTGCGCAGAGTGTCCTCGAGCACTCGATTGACGCGCTCTGTCTGGCCGTCTGTCTGTGGATGATCCGCAGTGGACATCTGCAGACGAGTTCCCAGTAAAGTTAATAGCGTTTTCCAAAACGCAGCAGTGAACCGCGGGTCTCGGTCCGAGACAATCGTTTCCGGGAGACCGTGATAGCGGAACACGCCACACGAACAACCTCGCGGTTTGTTCGCCTCTGACGGTGACGTGAACCGGAGTAAGATGTACCATCTTGCTCAGCCGACACACGAACACCAAAATTCCGGTGTTGCCGTGTCCGTCGGCGGGAAGCCCAAAGATGAAGTCAAGACTCATCGACTTCCAACAGTCAGCCGGTACGGGCAGGCTCTGTAGTGGAGCCGAAGAGTGCCCTACGGGTTTTACCCGCTGACATGTTTCACATGTCTTAAGGTATCGGACGACCTACTTGTACATGTGGGTCCACCTGAAGGCCTGAGAGACAGACAGAAAGGTCTTCTCGCGGCCCAAATGGCCGCTGGAGGGCGCGTCGTGCGCCTCCGCGAGGATATCGAACTTCAGATCCTCGTCGTTGGGTACGACCACCCGAGGAGGTTCATTGGGCTCCACCCGGTAATAGAGGAGGCCATCCTTCAACTCATATCGGTGGAGCCGTGAGCGCTGTCGCGACAAGAGTCAGTCGGACTTCGCGCTCGTTCCTGCCGCGAGGAACTTGACGATAGGCGCGACAGCCTCATCGTCCCGATACGCTATGCGTTTCCGTCATATAGATCCGTTGTTACCCGTGTGATGTGGGCCAACTCATTGTCCGGACGCCGAGAGAGGGCGTCCGCAAGCACGTTGAGCTTGCCCGGCTTGTATTCGACGCGGAAGCTGTACTCCACGAAGAAGGACGGCCACCTCGCCATTCTTTGGGAGAAGTGAGGCGAGTTAGTCGCCGTTCTCAAGGACGCGTGGTCTGTGTAGATCACGAAGGGCCGGGAGCCCAGAAGGTGAACACGAAACTTCACAAGGGCATATTTCATTGCCATGAGCTCCTTGTCGTGGACAGGGTAGTTCCGTTCGGCGGCTTTGAGCTGCCTGGACTGGAACGAGATGACTCGTTCATGTCCAACCGTGTCGGTCTGCAGCAATGCACACCCGATGGCGTAATCGGAGGCATCGCAGACGACGCTAAACGGCTTCGTCTCGTCCGACAGGGCCAGGACAGGGGTCTCTTGGAGACTGGCCTTGATGCTGTCAAAAGCATCATGGTGCTCTTGCTCCCAGCGCCAGTCGACGTCCTTCTGAAGGAGGCCCGACAAGGGCTTAGCGAAGCCCGCGTACCCTGGGCTGTACTTGTGAAGGTAGTTGGCCAAGCCCAACCACTTTCAAAGATCCTTTTGGGATCGGGGCGTTGGCCATGCAGCTATGACCTTGATCTTGTCTGGGTCAGCCCGAACGCCCACGTTCTTACGAAGCAACCGAGAACTTTAATCTCTGGTGACGCGAAAACGCACTTGTCGATGTTGGCGTAGAGCTTGTTTGCTCGCATTACGTCCAACACTCGACGGTGGTGTCCTAGATGCCCCTCCACGGCCGTCTTGCCTCCCTCGGCACGGCTATGGACGAATATGTCGTCGAAGTACGCCTGTACGAAGGTACGCAAAGGGCGGAGCAGTTGCGTCACCAGGCGATTGAGCGTCGCCGGGCGTTAGACAAGCCCTGCGGCATGACGAGCCACTCCCAAAGCATGCCGCTTGGAGTGCTTACCGCGGTGAGCGGGATGTCACTCTCTCACATCAGGATCTGGTAGTATCCGTCTACCAAATCCAGCGCACTGTACAGTACGCTTCCGGCCATGTTGTTTAACAACACATCCTTTCGTGGGATTGGTGTTTGGGCCGGCACCGCTGCGTTGTCCAGCTTGTTATAAGCGTGAACCAGACGCCACTTTCCGTTCGGCTTTCGAACGCAGAAAGTCGGCGTCGAGTGCGGGGATTTTTGACTCCCGCGCCATACCTGCCTTCGCTTTCGCGGCGAAGAAGGCATCAATGACCTCGCACTGTTCGCGCGGGAGAGGCCATTGCCTCGTGACACAATACTTTGCGCCGGGCACGAGATCAATCTCATGCCGTACGCCTCGATCCGGTGGGAGTTGGGTCGGTGGGTGTTTGTTCACCACGTCCGCATACTCCGTCACCAAAGGATACACCGGATCATTGGGGTTCTCAAGGATCTCAGAACCCAAGCGCGTCTGACGCTGCTTGTTGAGGTCTTCCAGGACGTTCTCGTCCAAGACAGAGGAGGAGTTCAGCTCCTCCCGAGTGGTCTCAGGTCTCATGAGCACCATCTCAGCAATCTCTCCAGCCTTGAGGTTGGCCAGGAAAGACTCGACCGTCATTTCCTCGAGGTTCAGTATCTCTGCAACCTCTGGCAACGGTTTCAAGTGGACACCAGATGCCTTGACGAGTAAACCGGTCTCACCATCAAAGATGTGATAGCACTGAGGAGCCCGGGCCCTGGACCCGAGACGCTTGAAGCGACGTCGATCTGAACGAAGTTCGGATCTGACTTGAGGCGGCGGCGGCGTCGTTGATGACGGCGACCGTGACGTGGAGCTTTGCTACCCACGTCTAGGGATGTCGGCGCTACAACATCCGAGGCATTCGTGGCCTCGTGTGGTACTATGGTACCTACACAGGAAGCGTGTTCGACGCCTTCCTCTTCAGTTAAGGTCTGGGCGATACCCACACAGGAAGCGTATCCGACGTCTTCCTCTTCAGTTAAGGTCTGGGCGACCGTGAGTGAAACTCTGTTACCCACTCTGAACACGCTGCTCTCAGTGTTCGTGACAGCTGCAGCTGTCTGCGGAGCTAAGTTACCCGCCTGTAGACCTAAGTTACCCACTTGGCCAGCGCCTCTTCTGGGCGCTGCCACCATCAAAACATCCTCGGAGTCGTCATATACGTCGACGACTCCCAAGCATCTGCCGGATGCTTTGGTACCCTGTCAACCCTTGCGGGCGCCCCGGGTCCTGACAGAGGTGGGAACATGACTCACCAATGCTCTGTCGGACTGCACAGGGCGGCTGGCATCGATTGCCTTGCCTCGCCAGTCGATCCAGGGCTCGTGCTTCTCAAGCCAGGGCATGCCCAGGATCATATCATATGGATCCATATCGAGAACAGTGAACTGTTCGAGGCTGTCAAAGTCTTCAAACTTGACGACCAGATCCACTTGGACATTGGGAACAGTGACGACCTTCCCGTCGGCCAGTCGCACTGACACCGTCCCGTTGCCCTTGCTTTCTCTCAAAGCCTCGGACAACTTGTTGCTGTTACGAGCAACCGTCTGGTGGTCTGCGAAATTCTTCGACGCCCCAGAATCGATCTGGATTCTAAAGGGATGATCGCATCCCCGTACACATCCGTGTACTACGAGCAACCCGCCGCTGCTCTTCGCCGATTCGAGAGTGCGAAGACTCTCAGGGGCTAAGTCCCCGTGGTACGCGCCACCCGCGCACCCATCACGAAGACTTAGTTCTTCCCCAGTATGGCGCCCCGCCCCTACTGGTTCTCGGCGTTCTCCTGTCCCCGGGATCCTGGCTTCTGCCAGCGACCCTTGAGGACGGGCTTGGGGAAGGACCGTCTGCGGTGTCTTTCCGCGGGCCAGTCGCGCTTGAAGTGGCCCATCTTCCCGCAGCCGAAGCAGCGGATGTCACGCTGTTCGGCGGACCCGAGTTTCATGGGAACTGGTCCGTTGGGGCTTGTTCGACCGGGAGCCGACAAGGACCTCCCAAGCCACGCTGAGGCCGGCGTACGCGCCTGGCGATGGCTGTACGCTTCTTGAAGGCGGCTCGGAGCTGCTCACACAGCTGAGCCCAGAGTGTGAAACATCCAGGGGATGTTGCTTCCCGTGTGTACACCCAACTCTTAGCACGACCGCTAAGGTCGGAGAGTGCAAAAGCAACACGAAGTCGCTCGGTCGAGATCAGAGCTGCGTCCATCGCAAGCTCTACTTCTCGGACCCAGAAGTGAAGGCTCTCGCCTTCCTTCCCTTCATACGGCTTAACCTTCAGCCGTATTGGGTTCGGGTGAGGCGGATTTGCTTCCGCCGCCGGAGCCAGCAGGTTCTCCCGCACATGCGCGATGAGGCCCTGCTCGTACGCGTCGAACGCATTGACGCGCTCGAGCTGCTCGGCCGGTGTTGACACCACCAGGCTCTGCAGGGCCTCCATCCCGAAGATGCCTGCCATCTTCCGAACCGACTCGAACTGAGAGTCGTTCATATGGGAGAAGTCGTTCCTATTCATGGCAACGAACTTCGGAGAGGTTCAGATAGTCTACCCGCGGTGCCGTGGGTTGACTACGAGTGCTACCAAGTGTGACGGGGTCACACAGCACCTTGCGCTAGAGAAAATTATCTTCCGAGAGTATACAAACTCTCAGTGAACGGCAGTTCATAGGTCACCTCTTTATTCAAAAGAGAGCGAAGTGACCTAATTAAGGTAGAATGTATACTGAGTATATTTATAAGTAGATAAAGCTTGGGTTTAATACAAACTATAAGTCACCTATAGAAATGCAATGTCGGTTGGCTTTAAAAGACCTTGGTACTTTGTACCAAATATCCTGAAGTTTGACGTGTCACACTTCATGTAACCAGGGTACACTTAGGGCTACGTACCCCATTACATAGGCTAAGCTTGAGTTAAATAAACAAACTATCAGTCACCTAAAGTAAAACTATGTCATCAGCCAATGGTTGACCTCTGACGACCCTGGTACCATTTACCAGATATCCCGAATTTTGACGTGTCACAGTTCATATAAGCAGGATTGTAGTTGGGGGTACGTACACCTAAGAAGTAAACAGAGAATTCATTTTGTATTTGGTCAGCTACTTAGTTATTTCTTAGCTGCATATCATCACATTTGACCAGAAATAGCGTTGCAAACAACATGGTGGAGGCTCAGAATTTTGTAGAAATATTGCGCAACTTACTTATGGCTCACTATTTAACATATATATATTTTTCAACATACTACAATACTACATTATCTGACTATAATCGTAGATACTGTTAAACAACGTGTTGGTTGTCCAAATTGTGATCCGATTAATGAAAATGAAGAATCCGTGTAACTTACATAAAAAAAATAAGCCTTACACTGTAAGGCTTATTTTTTAGTACACATGTACCGGTACTGGTAAAAGGGTCCCGCCGAAGCGAAGCGGAGGCAAAAAAGGCCTTACCAAGTAGGACATAACCCAAACTACCGCCGCGTAGCGGCGGCGATCGGCTAATCGGTACTTTAAAAGGTTAAACCAGAGTTATCGGTGCTGTAGCCTATTGTCGTGGCGTCGTCATAGCGAAGTTCTAACGCGAGTCGACAATTTTTGCATCTTCTTGTGGATTTTCCAACAATAATGGCTGAGGACACCCTCTATAAAGTAATACGGACCCTTAGTAAACCTTCACTAGCATGCTCAACAGCTCGACGTCTCGGGTGATCATCCACCTGGACCTCGACTGCTTCTACGCGCAGGTGGAGCAGCGGCGTCTCCACATACCGGATGGCCAACCTGTTGCAGTGCAGCAGTGGGGGAGTCTGCTGGCCGTCAACTACGACGCGCGCAAATTCGGCGTTGAGCGAGGTGGGGTGCTGAATGCTGAATGTATTCTAACAGGCTGCGAACAAACTCTAACCGAAAAAAAGCTGCTCAGGGGACTTTATCGACGACGCGAAAAAGAAATGCCCACAGATTCACCTGGTACGTCCAAGCTTTCGCCGTTAATTGGCCTTGTATGCTTTTTCATTAAGCTGACAGATATTGTTGCAGCCGCATGTAGATACGCTGGGTAAGAACTGCAAGCCAGGACAGCTTTTCGACCGCACGCATCAAAAGGCCATCCTGCGGAGGTATCGCATCGCAAGTCGCGATATCTTTGCTATTCTTGGCTCCATGGTGCCGATCATCGAGAAGGCAAGCATCGATGAGGCGTTCATGGACGTCACCGATATGGCCAAGGAGAGAATCGCACAGACGGTGTGTGAAAGCAATTACTGCGAGTGCCAAAGTTGCTCTAACTCATGGGCTTCTCTACCGAATGCAGGCTACATTTTCGTCAGATTTCTGTCAGGACCCTGCCAATCACGACACGAAAGTGTTTGGCATTGATCGGAAAGATGAAGATGCAACCGACAAGCACGACAGTTTGCAGGCGTTCCCTTTGACGGATAATGAGCGACTATTGTGCATTGGTGCTGTGATCTCTCGAGAAATCCGCCAGGCAATCTACAATAAGCTTGGCTACACTTGCTCAACAGGTATTGCAGGTAACAAGCTCCTTGCCAAGCTGGCGTCTCCACTCAACAAGCCTAATGGTCAAGTCGTGGTGGCGTCTCGGTTTGTCATTGACCTCATGAAAAGTTTGCCGATGCGAAAGATTCGAGGACTTGGCGGTAAACTTGGCAAGCAGCTTGAGAGTATTTATTCAAGACTCGATTCTGAGGGATCTGGGGCCTCAGACCCAGATCACCAGGGGGAAACACTTAAAGAAGCTGCCGGAGAGTCGTTCAAAAAGCTGTCAGCGCACACTTTCCTGCAGCGCTGCGGACTGATAGAGTTGGCTAAACATGTAGGACAAGAAACAGCTGCGTACGTTCACAGCATTTGCCAGGGCAGCGACGACAATGAACCGGTGGAAGAGAAGAAGGTTCAAGTGAAAATGTTCAGCTGCGTCAAGCGAGTTCGATCAGCGCTCTGGGGTCGGCGCTGGTACGTTGTGGAGCAGCTCGAGTACTGGGGTGCGTCTGCTATGCGAGGAGGTGGTCATTCGTTGCGAGGACGAGCGTATCGAGAACAAGCGCTTTCCGTCACAGCTGTCGATCCAGTTCATTCGTGCTAAGCCTGGAGAGAAACCGCGTTCGTACAAGTTAGGAATCGGGCAGGACACGACGGTGGACGAGCTGTATACTGCAGCAATGAACGTGATGAGACTACACGTGGGCAGCATGTTCCCCATGGCGACACTGATCATGAACGCCAAGAACTTCCACGAGCTTGACTCACAAGCTGTGGCCACCATATCGAGCTTCTTCACGCGAGATGCTGGTCAAGCGGCGCCGGCAGATCTGGCAGCCCAGCGCATGGAGGAGGAAATCAAGCAGTTCGCAACCAAACGGGACAGGGACAGATCACCGACGCGGAAGAGCAGCAGACAGAAGATATTAACGTTCTTCGGGCCGCCAACCAGCAGCTTCAATGGCAACGACACGGAGGCAAATATCACTCCGTCCATGTCTGCAACTACCCACTCGGACAGTGGCATCGAGGCACCTTCAACTCGCAGCACCCAAGTAGAAGCTGGTCCTGCGTTCGATCGCTTCTGCGAGGAGTGTAGGTGCGTCGTGTCGGAGCCTCGAGCCGAGCACGCCGACTTCCACTTCGCGCTGAAAATCAGTCAGACGCAGCGCAACGAGGTGATGGCGAGTGCGGCAGTAGCGAGGCAGAAGAAGAAGAAGAAGAAGGGGCCGTTAGATGCATTCCTTGGGAGGTAGAGTAAACAATGCACAAAATGATGCAAATCTACATAAAACGATGCAAATTTACAATACGAATAGAGATGATTTGACGCTGATGCGACGTATTGAAGCTTGGCATACCGGTATCCAGCGGACGACCATGGGAAGCGAAGAGGTGCCGCCGCTTTTCGCGATGGCTGTTCGCTACCGCGCTGGGGATGACGTCAAGACGCCGTTTGGGCCTGGGCGTGTACGCAGTTGTAGTGACCGCAAGACGCACGTGGAGGTGGTGCTGGCGGGGGACGCCGTGCTGTACGCGAGAGTATGTGCCCCCCATCTCAAAAACCACTCAATCACTTGCTATAGTATGATTAAACCTTCTTTGCTCTGAATTCAGAGAGGCTGCTTGGTGCCAGAGCTGCACATGCTACAGTGCGGAGAGATCCCAAGACATACGAGAGTGATTGTCATGGCAACAAAGGAGCCGCGGGAGGGCGTCGTGCTCAACTACACGTGAGACTTACGTTGTCGGACTGTTGTTTTTCTGCTCTGACCTAACGACTGTCATTGGCTTACAGCGTGCCAGACCAGAAGTACGAGGTGCGGATTGGAGGAACCGAGACTGAGGACAAGGAGGAAACTGTAGAGCTGACAAAGCTGCTGCCGGTACGTCGGTCTTGTCCACTGCAATCTTCGGTAGTGACTTGTGGTAATGACGTTGCTGTTGTGTGTCTTCCCCTGACAGAAAGCGGAGCTTCGACTGGCCAAGGAGACCCGCGTCCGGACAAGTTTCGGGTTGGGAACCATCACGGACTATAGGAGCTCCAACAATTCGTACGCGGTGCGATTGGACCGTGGCAGCGTCGGCTATTTCCAAGCCAAGGACGTCTCATGCGTCGACCTGAGACTGCTAGCAAAAGTCCCCAGGCCTCTCTCGGCTGAGAGGATTTATGAAGAATTCCAGGGACGGGTCACATGGGACGACGCGATGGTGTTGAGTCTCAGGGCAAAGCAGACGTACGAGCAGCTTCAAGTCTTCTGCGAGCAGCACGCAGAGGCCATTTCTTTCATCTCTACAAACGCGTCTTACGGAGACCAGTACACGCGAGCGCTGGCATCGCTACTCGACCCCAGCTTTTCAGACGCAACGAAGCGCTTGAAGGATGCCAGTGGGAAGGAGCTAACGCGCTTAAAGGAGCTGGCAACGTCAGCGAAATCGATGCTGGAGAGCGATCTGCTCGATGGGAGGGACTCTGCTGCATTTTTAGCAAAGGCTGTGAATGTTTTGAGCCAGTTGAAGAATAGCGAAGAGGTCAAGAATCTCCAGTCGAGTCTTCGGGAAAAGGCCAACGCTGAGTTCACTTCAGCGCGACAGAGACTCCTCTCTCGGGGTAGTGAGTCGCAGCAGGTGACATCATCACAGGAAGAGAAAAAGATTGTTCTGTCGGAGGTTTTACAGGTCTTGGAGAGCAAAATGAACGCAGAAAAGCCTCACTT
This sequence comes from Phytophthora infestans T30-4, assembly GCF_000142945.1. NCBI lineage: Eukaryota > Oomycota > Peronosporomycetes > Peronosporales > Peronosporaceae > Phytophthora > Phytophthora infestans. The sequence continues at coordinate 145,943 of NW_003303688.1, read as the reverse complement.
GGAGGCTCTAAAGGCGTCGCTGGAGCACCAGACGTTGCAGTCCGAAATTCTGGCCAAGATGCAGCAGCACGAAAGTGACTTGATGAAAGCTCAAGAAACAATTGCCCGTCTCGAACATATGGCGAGCAGGAAGTTGGGCGTGAACTCGATGACTGAGTTGGATCCAAGCGCACTGGCGCAAAAAGCCGAGGAATTGCTACCCAAGTTGTCTTCAAAGGCCGAAGTTTTCGTCCATGCCTCTGAAAAGTACTGGCTGCAGATACAGCAAACAACACACGGTCAGACGTTGATGAAAAAGGCCAAGGCGCTGGTCCAGTCCGTTGAAAATCCAGACGAGTTTTGCGATAATGTGACGAAGGCAATTGCCGAAGTCAAGCTTGACAAATTGGCAGCATGGGGGAGCACAATGTCCAAGAACCGCGAGAAACGCCAGGAATTTGTGGACCGGATGAAAGATCACTGTTTGGATTTCCTCACGTCCGTGCTGCCAACCTTGAAGATTGACACGATTTCGGGCGTAGAAGACGACATCGCGTACTCAATTTCCAACCTGGATTTATCGAATTTCCGTGTCAAGAAGGAACGCGTCAAAGTGCGAATGGGAACGGTAGTCGACGAAGAATTGTTCACGGTTAGAGCGACGCATTTGACAGCGTTACTAAAGGGGTTTGACTGGACTTTTGAGCAGAAATACTTCCCGTATCTACACGGGGGCGGAGTAGCGGACGCTGCGCTTAGCGGTGGCGTTATTTCTCTTGGCTTTAAAGCCGAAAAGAAAGTTGTGAGCCAGAAGACAGGGGAGTTTAAGCCAGTATTGGTGTTGAACTCGATGACGATTGAGATTCGTCAAGAACTAAAGCTCACTGTGCAAGGCAGTTGGTTTAGTGCAGTCTACAATATGCTAACGTCGCTGTTTGCTGAGCTGATTCGCGAGTATCTGGCCAAGACGATGGAAACGAAGCTGCTGAAACATATGATTAAGCTCCTGGGCACGCTGAACAAGCAAATGGATGAGTACTGGCCGCTGATCTTCCAGCTCTTGGACATCCGAATGGAAGATTTGCCCACTGCGAGTCCGTGGCGTGGGGCAAAGGAGGTTGAGATTCAGCCGCAAGAGATCGAATGCACCTTCACAGAGCGCAACTCGATTCCATTTACGTTCTCAAAGGGTGTATTGAACAAGTACGTGGTCGTATCGCGCATTCTTGACGTTGACGCGTCGACCTTCAACCAGAATGAGTCAGCAGACGACCATCATGATTTTCATTTGAATGGTGACCTCAAGCGCATACCCGTGGGCAGCAGTATCCTGGCGATCAATGGTTTGTGCTGCAGTAAAGTGACGCTGGAGGAACTGAGAGGCCTTCTGGAAACCCTTTCTATTCCGCTCACAATGCGCTTCTCCTTACTCCCAGAAGATCCAGCCAAAAACCGACGACAGCAGATGAGGCCTCAGCCTGAACTTACCACCTTTACGTTTCGTCAGGACGGTCCTTTTGGCTTACGTCTGCGAGCTCGTCCTCTGGCGTCTTGTGGCGTAATAGTTGTGGGGTTCACTCCGGTAAAAAATGGTAAGAAGTGTCCAGCGGAACTCAGCGGCAAGATTCGAGTTGGGCAACTCCTGACGAAGGTTAACAACGAAGATCTGCGCTTCAAGACGCTATCAGAAGTGCTGGCCGCTCTTCGCGACCTCAAGAGTCGACCTGTGACGATGCAGTTTGCCCCGAGTCCCGATGCTATCATAAAGCTGCGCGACTGGCCTCCTATGATCGAGATAGAGGACGCAGCTTCCTTTGCTTGCGACGAAGACGACCCGCCGTCGACTGGCAGGAAATACGTGGTGCTGTCAGCTTTTGCACGTGTCCCGTCCTACGCGCAGCGGACTCATCTAGTGGAGAAGGGCGATGTGCTGCTGCAAGTTAACGACACCGCGCTAACTGGTCCAGCTTACGCCAACTTTGCGAATATTATGGAGACTCTGCGTGATATTGCCAGCCTAAAGGAACCGATGAGGGCGGTGTTTATGAGTCGGGAGCATTATATTGCCAGATGCACACAGCTCAGGCAACGACGGCTCTCAGACAGCAAAGGTGACGTCAACTCGGTCAAGGTTAATGAGAAAGAGAAGGGGCAAGCTGAGTCTGAGAGCGAAAGCGAGGACATTGAGCAAACCATCGACGCAACCACAAGTGAGGATGGCGTTGTCGACATCCTGTCAACAATTCCAACGAAGGAAGTTTTATTTCCGAAGGCTCCGCTGGGAATATTGTTTGGAAACTGGAAGGACGAAGCGATATACATTCGAGCGTTCATCTCCAGCCCGGGCCCAGCAGAGAAAACGGGTCTACTTCGTCCAGGGCAAGCGATACTGCAAGTGTGTGGACATGCAGTTCCGCGAGAGGCAACGCCTGGTATCATCGAGGAGATGATCATGAAAGTGACCATGGAGACGAAGATGGACAGTGCGAGCAACTCTGATGAGGCTACCGTGTCCACGGGTGAGAGCGAGAAGAAGCCAAAGTACACCTTGACAGTGCGAGATCTTGAATTTGAACAAGAACTGATGAAGTAAAAGAGGTGGAAACTGGACTAGAAGTTGGTGCTCTGGGAATTCTTGATCTTACTCTCGTCCGAAGGAAAGCGGAAGGAGTCTGGACACTCTCCGTACTGCACAAGAGCGAGCAGCAGGCGAAGGTTGTGTCGTCATACGGAGAAATCGGTTCGATCGTTTCCCCAACGTTGGAACCGTATTTGCCGGTCTTCGTGGTACATGACTTGTAGCTGTTGCCGTCTGTAGTACCCGATGGGAGTGTGCTGATGTCGTACCAGACTTTCCTGCCTTCTTCAACACCTAAAGTTAGAAATACACTACGAAAACTTTAGACATTACCGGAAGAGATGGCATTCTGAACAGGTCAACTTACTTGTAGCCCCAGCGCCTGTGCCGTGGCGGTAAACAGCGCTCTGTTCGATTGCTCGATCACATCCAGAGATTGGGGACTCTGAATCACCGGCGCCAATATGGCAGCTCGAATCTTGGTTACGGAAGGTGGCATTCTCATCGAAGGCGTCCCTGACGGTGAGCAGTGATCCTACAAGTTGGCACCAAGAAAGTGAGGGCGCAGGTTCTCTTTGACAACATATTTCGATAGTATTATTGCAGTGGGAGATAGGACACTGACATGTTAGTATAAAAGCTATACAGTACTGCGCCCCGTTTTTGCGCCTTCGGACCTTTGATAAACTGCCGGATGTAATGATCCTGAATCTAAATGAACAATGATTTGTAAACTAAAATTTGTATGCCTACTATTGCAACGCTATCTCGATGTGGTTAGGGTAACTTATCGTTGCATGAACTGTAAACAGAAGACCATTCATCACCAGCTCAAAGAATATTTGGAAATTTTAAAACCTCGAAAGGGCTGAAACAACAATTACTACATCAGAGCGCAAGACTGGCAAAACACGCTGACAGTTTTATTATACACGCAACTAGCGGATAATGCCGAATAGAGTACTTTTACAAATAGTATACCTAGACCAAATTGTGTACCGTTTTGGCGGTACTCAAATAATAGTGTACCGTACCAAATATAATACCATCACCACCAGCCACCAATGACCAGAACAACCAATTTTCCTGGTCGGCTCTCTTTATTCTTAGTTTTACCAGTCCCTACAAGCCCCCAGCAGCCAAACCACTCCCAGTGAAGATGATGCCCAAGTCAATGGCCGAGAAGAAAGAGGTCGTTCAGTGGATCGAGAAAAACGGCGGTGTGCCCACCCCAGCCGCTGTTTACTTCAAGAACGAGCGCGGCTGGAAGGTTTCCGAAACTCAGGTGCAGTACTGGTGGAAGCAGCGCACCGCTATCAAGGCCGCGCCAGCGCTACGCAACCGCCTGACTGGGGCAAGCGCTGAGCCACGGCTCTCCGAGATCGAGGATATCCTGTTCGATCAAGTGCTGTTTCGCCGGTCTGCAAAAGAGAAAGTCTCTCGTGATTGGATTCGCGACGCTGGGCAGCGGCTTGCCGCATCTGAGCTGGGGGGTACAAATTTCGTTGCGTCGGACCGCTGGGTCAACGGCTTCATGCGTCGGTATGGTCTGTCGCTGCGCCGCATCACCATCTTACCGTGCTAACCGATGACGTGTTGACCGACCGGGTGGTAAGCTTTCTAAGCCATCTCACGTCACGCATTGATGGGCTTAGCGACGATCACACCATCCTGATGGACGAGACGGCAGTCTACTACGAGGACCCGCGCCGCCAGACGGTGGACCAAGTTGGAGCTCGCCACGTCGTGCTAAAGTCTACGGGATTTGCTTCAATGCGGATGACGGCTGTGCTGGCCGTCACGGCAACCGGCCGCAAGCTGCCCCCGCTGGGTGTTTGGAAAGGGGCCAAGCAGGATGGCAAGATTGAGCGCTAAGTCAACGTCTACGTCGTAAACCAACCCAAGGCATGGGTCGACTCGGCGCTTCTCACTCGTTGGCTGGATCTGGTGTTTCCGCCCATTTTCGACACGTGCACACAAGGAAAAGCGCTGATCTGGGACAGCATGTGTGCATACATCAGTAAGATGGTGAAAGCTCGGTGCGCCGCGAAAGGGGTGCAGATGTTTGTCATCCCAGGAGGACTGACACCCTACGTGCAAACGGGAGATATCGGGATCTACAAGTCGTTTAAGGACGAGCTGTCGCCCATCATTGACAGCTCGAAGAAGTCTGATGCTGTGCTCTACACTCGCGGAGGAAATCCGAAGCCACAATCGGTTGAGACCGTGGCGAACTGGGTGAACGTCGCTTGGCGCGATGTTCCAGCTGACGTCGTTGAGCGCTCGGTGGCAGCAGCTGGGTTTTCTCCAAGATTTGGAGATTGGCATGTGGCGCGACACGACGTTTACGGCGAGCTCTTTTGCTTAAAGTGGAAGGAGCGCATTGGCATTATCCGTTAGTAGAAATTTGACTAGCGATACCTTAAAACGGCAAACCTTGCATCAATAATGAAGGCATTAAAGCCTCTTACGCACCGCAGAGCTACGACCCAATTGTCATCAACCCTTGTGACGGGGTCACACAGCACCTTGCGCTAGAGGAAGTTATCTTCCGAGAGTATACAAACTCTCAGTGAACGGCAGTTCACATGTCCCCTCTTTAATTAAGGAGAACGAAGTGACCTAAATAAGGTAGATTGTAAACTGAGTATATTTATAGGTAGGTTAAGCTTGGGTTTAATACAAACTATAAGTTACCTATAGAAATGCAATGTCGTTTAACCAATGGTTGGCTTTGAACGACCTTGGTACCTTGTACCAAATATCCCGGAGTATGACGTGTCATACTCCTGAAGTGTAAAGTGTCACACTTCATGTAACCAGGGTACACTTAGGGCTACGTACCCCGTTACATCCTCCCCCACTTAGGTTCGGTTTACCGACCAATCAGAATGAAGAGGTGTTCGTCACAAACTCTCATTCTCAAAGTCGAAAACCATCGACTTGGCCGCGCGAGCGCGGCGGAGGCTCACTTCACAGTTAGAGCCTCGAGCAGCAACCTGTGCGCTCTTCGTCTAGGTCCCCACTTCGACCGTTATCATGCCTCGTGGCACTGCAAAGAGCGGTGCTAAGACACGCTCCAAGGCCGCTGCCGGTAAGGCGCAGGCCAAGAGCACTAAGCCTCACGGCAAAGGCTCTGCACTCAAGGAGGCTACTTAGGTGGCCTCCGAGGCGATCGATTCCTCGGGTGACGCGGCTGTGGACAAGCGCGCAAGCAAGCGCCGCAGTCCGTTGCCCTCATCTTCAGACAATCGTCCGAACCCTCGGTTCGTAGAACGTGAGCTCAACTCGGGCAGTGAGGACGATGCCGAGTCCGAGAGCACTCACGATGCTCCTGCGGACTCTGTGGGAGGGCACAGCCCAGTACCCAGTGAGCACAAAGATGACAGCGTGCAGTCGCTCGCTAGTGATCAAGGTTATCACAGTCCCAGGACCTCTGTGCGCTCTGAGAGTCCGGCCGTCAAGGCTAAGGGCGCTCCCACAGCCGGTGGCGATGAGGAAGAGAATTCTTGCAAACGTCTCTCGCTTGCCGAGGGTCTTGCGCGTGCTAAGGCCTCTAAAGCCGAAGGCGCCAAGCCCTCAAAGAAGCGTACAGCCTCTAAGTCTACACTCCGCGAGGAGAAGGAGACTCGTCGCTCCTATCGGAGTATCTTCGACTCCTCGGATGAAGAGGAGGAGAAGTAGGAAGAAGAGGAAGAGGAGGGTGCTATCGTTGAGCCCCGGGAGGTCTCGAATGACCTCGACCAGCAGCAGGAGGAGGTCCAAGCTGCCCAGCGTGTGCGTGGGGGGTCTGTGGTGGCACCCGTCAGCCAGGGAGCTGCCATCAACTCAAGAGGGTATTGGCCTCCCGAGGAGAGCTCTGGGGCTGACCTCTTCTTAGAGCTTCTCGTCGCTCCTCGTGGCCTTGTGGGCGGCCACACTTCTAGGGGCATCTATGAACGAGCCCTTGTTCAGAAAGAACAGTTGTTCGTCGACAACTTGGAGGTTGCTCGGTGTGTGCTTCTCGTGCCACACCGCATTCCCCTTAAGGACTTCACGACTTGTCGTAAGAAGCCCGAGACCCGGGGTGGTCTCTATCCTCTTTGGGGATACCCCTGGGCTATGCCCGAGAACTGTCCCACGTGGAGTTCTTGTGAGGACATGTTCTGGGCGTGGGTGGAGACTCTTAAGTACTCACCCACGGAGTTACGGGAACTCCATGAAGATCAGCTGCTGTCCCGCATCCTGGACCAGCGTGACCTTCGTGTGAGGTTTGCCCACTTGATCAGCAAGCGTATGCTGCCAAGGGACATCCTGAAGCGCGCGGCTTCTAGCGCTCACGATGAGCGCGGGTACGGTATGTATTCATCGTCCGTACCCCGTTCGGGCAAGAAGCCCCGGACTACTTATGAAGCTGCCGCCGCTTCTGTTCCCAGATCGCGACAGCCTTCGGGCAGTCAATCAGGAGTCGTTCAATCGGCTCCCACGAGTTCTCGGAGTGGGCATAACCCCTCCACTTCACGAGAAGCTGTCGCTTACCGCGACACCCGTTGCTCCTGGAGGATCCGCTCCACGTGGAAGTGGACTTCTCCATTCCGGTCAAGCAGGGGCGGAGGTGCCCTCGTACGAGTACGAGTACTCGGCACCTCCCGAGAGCCACTCTCGTCCGAGTGCTCCGACTGCGGGTCCGACACAGGACCCTGAGGTTGACCGCCTCCCCTCGTGCTTGAGATTGCACTTGTGACTGGCGGTAATGCTGCCGCCCAGGCCGGGAATCAGGGCGAGCTCGCTCGTCTTGCGGGCCGCCTGGACCTGCTGGAGCGAGAGGTCGCGAGCCTGCACCTGCGGGTGGATCGCCGGGCCTCTTCGTCCGATCTGGACGAGGCCTTTCGCATGATCCGACGGATCGAGGCTTTGTTGCCACGTCCGGAGCCGCCTGCGGCACACTCCCAAACGTACGCGTATGGTGCGTACCCGGCGTACTCAGCGTACTCGGCGTATGGCGCCGGGGTCCGTTCGTATGGAGCCCCTCCGGCGTACAGTCTTGACCGCAGCCTTGCCGTCCCGACCGAGGCTTGGGTGCCTGCTCCGACGCCCTCGTCGACGACTGTGACCGGCCCTCGCTTCGAGGAGCTGGGTCAAGGACCACCGGGTGCAGCAGCACCATCACTCCTCGAAGAGGATACAGTGTATCGCAAGACACTCCGCTGAGAGCCAAGAGGTCCTTGACCCTCACACAGTGAGTTAGGTGTCACTTCACCTGCATCTCTTGGGCCGCGCCCATGATGCCCTGACTCGCAGTCGACCGCGACCCTCGGGCCACGCAGCGGTATGTCATCGACCAGACTCGTACCACTCAGTGGATTACGCGCCACTCCGCGTTCGTCCTCACCAGGATCCAGCCGTTGGTCATTGACCTGACCTGCACCGCTCAGCGGATATCGTGCCGCACCACGTACGCCCTCAGGGCAAACAGCAACCTCGTTGCTAACAATTTCGGACATACCAATGTCCAGCACAACGGCCGCCTCGGCTTCGTGCTCGCGCCAAAAGCGCTTCTGCTTCCTAGCAGAGGTGGGTTCATGACTCACCAAAGCTCCACTAGGAGCAGGGTGCGACGCACCCAGCGTTTTCGACTTCCAGTCGATCCATGGCTCATGGTGTTCCAGCCATGCCATGCCAAGGATGAGGTCATACCTCGCATCCAGGTCTAAGACCAAACAGCGTTCCACGCTATCGAAGCTCTCAAACTTCACTCCAAGGTCGACTGAGACCTTCGACACAGTTACCAGTGTCCCCGTCGCGAGACGGACAGAGATCGTATCTCTCGTTGACACTTCCAGTGCCTCAGCATACAGCTGACTCCCTTCCAGGGTGGAGCGACGGGCGTAGTTGCCCGAGGCTCCCGAGTCAATCAAGACTATCCATGGCTTTGCAAAGCCCTTCACGTTCGCTTGAGCGACCAGCAAGCCCGGCTTGCACACACTCTTCTCGTAAGAGAGCTCAGCTCTCTTCGGGGCTGAGCCCCATTGACCTCTACCTCTTCAAGGCACAACAGAGCTCAGCTCTTCCCCAGTAGGCCGCCCCGCGCCTACTGGGAGTTGCCGTTTCCCGGCGATGACCCGTAGGGTTGGCTCGCTGGAGCCTCGCGCTTCTTGCGCAGAGGGCAATAGGCCCTCAAGTGCTTAGTGCTATTGCACACAAAGCATCGGCGGATGCCGGCGTGCTGCTCCGCAGCAAGAAGCTCCGCTTCTTCGCTTTCAGCATAGCTGAGGTCCATCGGCTCTGGACCGCTCGAAGAGCTTGCGCTACCAGCGCTCCAACTAGGTCGAGCCGACCTGAAGTTGTGCTCGGCATTTAATGCCACATCCACCGCCTCTTCGAAAGAGTTAGGGTGTACACGGAACGCTTCCGCTCGAGCTGCGCTCACACAAAGTCCCTCCATGAACACGGTCACGCTGACCAGTTCCGGATCAGGGTTCGCCGCCATTCCGGCGATAAGATTTCTCAACTCTTGGACATAGTCCAATAAATCCTTCTTACCCTGGCGGGTAGCAATGAACTTCGACCGGATACGGTACGCCTGATTAGGCGGCGCGAACACGCGCGAAAGCTGTTGCTTCAGCTGATCCTAAGTGGGAAATGCAGCGTCAACAGACGTGCCGCACGTTAGTGCCCATTCGCGAGCGCAACCTCCAAGCCTGGAGATAGCCAGCGCCACGCGCTGATGCTCAGACTGGAGCAGGGCCGATCCCATGGCCATCTCGACCTCACGGGTCCAGAGAAGGAGATTCTCTCCATCCTTCCCCTCGAAGGTTTTTACGCTCACCATGAGCGGTTTCAGTCGCATAGACTCTTCACGCGTCGTCGACGCTGCCGCCGTTGCGGCGCTCATCTTCTCTTGGACGTGCTCCGAGAGCGCGTTCTCGTAGCGGGAGAACGATTCCAGCCTGGCGGTGACCGCCTCTGGACCTTGCGATGCAAGATGAGCCACGCCCTCCGGGCCAAGCAAGGACATAAGCTTAGTAAGCGCGTCCTGCTGCTCCGGGGGCAAATTTGCGAACACGGGGTGTTCCATCCTCGCAGAGGATATAGTCAACCGACTCAGGAGCGGGATTGACTACAAGTGCAGCGGGGCTGCCGTAGCTTTAGCGTCAGAGGAAGACGTTCGACTCAAAGAGTCACTAATACTAAGTTCCTTATCCAAAGGACACTTACAGCCCAAGACCAGGGCTCAAAGTTAACACCTTAACTTTTATGCTTCAAAACCAGAAGTGTTTTATTTACTATTATTGCGGCCAAGCCGCCTAGGGGTAAATGTATCTCCTTAACTATCTAGCATAGTTAAACCTAATCAAATGCATAACGTGTGGCTTTCAGCCAACGTACTGAGAGACCTTGTTAACTCTCCAACTTATGTACTGAGAGTTTGTTAACTCTCCGGGTACTTCGTACCCCTGTGTGCTCCACACCATGTAACCCCGTTACAACAAGTGCTACCAAGTGCAGCGGGGCTGCCGTAGCTTTAGCGTCAGAGGAAAGACGTTCGACTCAAAGAGTCACTAATACTAAGTTCCTTATCCAAAGGACACTTACAGCCCAAGACCAGGGCTCAAAGTTAATACCTTAACTTTTATGCTTTAAAACCAGAAGAGTTTGGTATTTACTATTATGGCGGCCAAGCCGCCTAGGGTAAATTGTATCGTGTTTAACTATCTAACATAGTTAAACCTAATCAAACGCATAGCGTGTGGCTTTCAGCCAACGTACTGAGAGAACTTGTTAACTCTCCAGCTTATGTACTGAGAGTATGTTAACTCTCCGGGTACCCCGTACCCCTGTGTGTTCCACACCATGTCGCCCCGTTACAGATAGTGGAAAAAAGTATACGCAATCACGTTACTTTAGAGTTACTTACGTTCACTATCACTACGCCGGTAAAGCCGGCTAAATGCAAATAGGACAATGGATGTCCACTAAACAATCCATTGCACTACCGGTACAGATGCTCTTATTTTATCGTCAGATAAAAATACACAATTTATAAATAATTTAAACTACAAGAAACTTTTAAAAGGTGACTGTAGTGGCTTCCCTACACCCACACACCCACCCCGTCGCCGCGAAAAATAGAACGTCTTCCTTTAGCTATAATAATTGGCTCGTATTCGCACGCGTAGTGTTTGAATCTAAGATAGTTTGCGCATTTTTTAACACGTTACGTAGCGTACAGCACACGCACTATGTGATCAAATTGACGCGGGTCACTGAAGAACACGAAACCAGGTAAGAGCAGGAAACACGGAAAGACAATAAATTAGACTATGTACACGATGGGATGGAAGCGGAAGCACGCATGGGTACGAAACCACGAAAGGTCACGGTCCACGAAAGAGAAATGGAGAAATGGAGAAATGAAGGCCACGAGATAATCTAAAAACGCAAACCACGGAATAGCACGCAGCCGCGAAAACACAGAAGCGGATGAGAGCTGAAATATTGACACCCCAACATGCTGAAAATCACGCACGGAAGAGCAGGCACGTTCAAAGCCACGGTAGCACACATAACTGTGAGAGTGCACGGAAACGTATTCTCCCATAACACCTCGGTAGAGAACGGAGCACAGTGCGGGCCAAACACGAAGCAACGAGGGACCACAAAGGGGAAATCACCGGGCAATAGAACACGATACAAGGGTAGAACCGGAGCTCACCAGGCCACGGTGCGCAATACTACGGTAGACCACGGTAACACAGACGGCGGACCAGCCACGAAATCACGAGGGAGCGCTTCGGGACCACGATTGCCGCGGAACATGATACATTTGTGGAGCACGATAACACGGGCAACGCATATACACTATAGCATAAACAGCAGAACCGCACCGCGGTTGTACGATAGCGGGGTAGCGCGGTAGATGGAGCCACACCAGCAGAGCGCGATACACGAGCGACAGATCAACACAACTACGGAATAGCACCCATTGGCGATGGTACTGGTGATAATGATTATGGACCACGAAACCTGTGGAGCCCGCGAATACTCTCGGGGACATGGAATAGCTAGCAGTCACGAAAGTAAATCATACAACGGACGAGCACGAAACCAAAAGGGAGAACATATTACTACTAAGCAGAGCAAGCCATAGGTGAGTCGTGAACCACGAAGCCAGGAAAACCATGGACGCCAACCAGTAGTACGGAGCAACGGAAGCGTACTAAACCACGATATCGTACGGAGCTCCATAAAACTGCGGAATGCTTAGCGGCTGAGCGGCGGCGAGCGGCTAGTCAAAGCTCCCTAGTGGAGTGTGGTGTCCGTCAGTCCCAGGGTAGGGTTGGTAAAATTAGCGCAGATAGGATGGTTCTACTGGCTGCCGAGCGCAGGCAAATGCGGCCTCGATTGACTAAAACTGACATTATGTGGTGTACACATTTATGTGGTCGACATATCGTACTTAATGCACCGTTCAAATTTAATTTTGCCCCCATTTTCAATCATGGAGGACAACGACACGCAAAGGGCGCTGCTTGTGTGGAAAGGTTTATTCTGTAGAACACAGAATACCACCTTAGAGGGGTTAAGGGTACCATCCAAAGGGGGCATTTCCCCTTTTTGGCATATTTTCGGTTCCTAGAGCTGCTAATCAATTTGGATGAAAATAGAGCCCATTCCTAGTTTTTTTCGAGTCGTTAGAAATCCCAGCTGGCTACCCGGCTTTACGAGTATACTCACCGAGATGCATTAAATGGACTTTGCCGACGGTTTTGACAACACTGCGTCGGAACTTACCGTTTCGTGGTTACTTTCTTTGACTCGAAACATAAGGCCAGATCACACAGTAAATTCAGTATTGGCTCGCTTACGGGCGAGCGGCTGTGCTATGGACGAGACAGATAAGTGTACTTTAAATAAAATCGTACTAATTGAGAAAACGGTTCAGCTGCTTTTCACCCACTTTTGACAGTTATTGATGTCTGGGATGGAAGACAGCTAAAAAGAGCATTAATTTGTTGGTCTTTAGTTAAAGTGTTGGATATGATGTGGCCTTTTTTTCGGGACAGACAAAGTTCGTGTAATGAGTGCGAACGATGAACGAATGAGTGAGTGAGTGAGTGAGTGAGTGATGTGAGTGAGTATGTGAGTGAGTGATGTGAGTGAGTATGTGAGTGAGTATGTGAGTGAGTGAGTGAGTAAGTAAGTGTGTGAGTGAGTATGTGAGTGAGTATGTGAATGAGTGAGTGAGTAAGTGAGTAAGTGAGTGAGTGAGGAACGACGCTACAGAAACAAAATCTAAACGAGACAACAGGTCTTTCAGCACCTTCTGACACAAGAAACAATACGACGAAGGATTTACTGCTAGATAAATTGGACAAGTGCTGCATTTATTCGGGGGCTGCATCTATACGACTTTGCGGTAATTACGAAACGACTCTGGTGCAAAACGCAAGATAAACTAGGTTATGTTACTAATGAAATTTGGCTAATCACTTAGGACGGACGACATCACACAATTCGAGTGGCTTGACTCTGGAACTCTGGAGCTTTAAATAACTTAGTGCTATATTTCTCAAAGCTGTGTGTGGCTTTAGCACCTTTCACCTATTACAGTGGATGCTCTTTGAGAAAAATGCAGCGGAGGAAGTATGAATGGTCCACCTCTTTGGAACTAACAAGCTTGTTCTCGCCTATTGGATGTCGAAGCCCGACCTTATGTCCCGACCCGACCCACATACGACAAAAGAAAACGTATATCCGTGCCGCACTTCAGAAGCATGTTCTCGACGCAGTTGCGGCCCAATATCGATTTGCACATCGACTGCGACGACGACAACGGCCAATATTAGTACCAGGCGCGGAGCTAGACCCAATTAGGGGGGGAGGGGGGCGAAGTGTGGTGATACTGTGTCTGTGGGGGCAAAGGATAAAGAAAGGTCCAGCGGTGTTGTCGTCCCGACACATGCTTCAGTATCCGGTCCCAACTATCGGCGTCAGATTCGTAGTCAAATCCTTCAAAAGACGCTTCAGCAACCGGCCCTACTATCTTCCAATACAAACAATTGTTTTTGGCACTGCGACACATCAATCATGCACGCCTTTGTTTACTGAGTACTTTGTATCATAATGATTGAGTCTGGTGTACATGAACGTATCAACATTGTATGGGGTGAGAGGTGGTGACTGCACCTCCGCCGCTCTGAATCACTAATTAACCTTCGAAGCCAGACAGGACACATCTCATAACTTTCTATTAGCATTTAGCTCCGTGTTGGTGGGTTTTTTTTACGAAGCAGACTATCATAGTTAAGGATTAGTAGGCCTACTCTGAAGGTGTCGGTAAAATTGCATTATTGCATGGAATATGAACGCAATAAGAACAGAGAGCATTCCCAGGCCCGTGGGAGCCGCCACGGCTCGATCTGGGAGACATGATAGGCCCCGCTCGTCGGTCACCACCTCCTACCCCCATACAATGTTGATACGTTCATGTACACTAGACACAATCATTATCATACAAAATCCTTGAGTTCAGTATACTAAGGCGTGCATGATTAATGTGCCAAAATCAATTGTTTGTATTGGAGACCTGGTGTAAACTGCAAAATCGCAATCGTTAGCAGGTGTAGCCAATCCCGTGTGATAACAGGGACAGCATATCTATAGAGCACGCAACGCTAACATTTGAGTGAGCCACAGCCACCGACGTGGCTGCGTGATTTAATGTGGCGCGGAGTGTAGGGCTTACGCTATGCAAAGCTGGGCAAACCGAAATCAATACAAGATTTGTAAAGGCGTCGATTAACAGTAGTTTCGTCGTACGTGACATAAGTACAAACTCACGAAGAAAGGATGAAAGGTGGCAATCTTTATGTTCCTGGATCTATGCCGTTAAAAGGACTGTTGCGTGTGGTATCTGTCTTTAGGAAAATTGCAATTTAATGTACCTACCTTAGAGCATCTCCACCGGTGCGAGTAAATAGCATTCAGCAAAATGCCTATATATCACACTCGGTTCACGTAAAACAGAAAGTAAAAAAATCGGTTGGTATGACGCTAGCAAAGCACTTACGACAGCGCTATCGCGCTGATCACTATAAGTTCTGGTGGTATCTGGTCAGCTCGACAAAATTCCTTCTACCCCTACCCCCCCCCTCCCCGAGTAAGGCCATAGCAAATCCGCTCATGCCCTACTCGAGTTGGATTGAAAAGACCAGTTTACTCCCACCGGTGCAGGCGATTTTAAAGAAAATGTGCGGTTTGATATCACCGGTGGATATGCTCTTAGAAGACGGAAACTTGTACTGGGTTAGCCTTACGCCTAAATGTGAAGCCAGTAAAATATCTAAATAGCATACTCTAACTCTAAAATTTGAGTAAGCCACAGCCACCGACGTGGCCGGAGTGTAGCTACTTAATTCGAGAGAGAACCGCTGAGCTGAATAAAGTTTTCGACAGCTGTGAGGTTTGAACTCACGCGGGTTTCCCCAATGGATTTCAAGTCCATCGCCTTAACCACTCGGCCAAGCTGTCCCTTGAACAATCGATCCTATTTTGGTAAATATAAGTAGCTGAAATTGTCACAAAGCTCCGTCGGTATGTGGGACATTTTAAGTTATAATTGAATGAGACAATCGTACAAAGTTTCGTTGCTAATAGTACTCACAGCCCCAAGAAAACTTTTTACACCGTAAGAGTGTGATCAATGCGCTCCACTAGACGGGGTGCTTCTCACCCCAATGCCATCGCGACCATTTTACTTTTTGCGCGCTAAGATGCCACGAACACCTAAAACAAAAAATTGCAAGAAGCTTCAGGGTCGTTCTTAACCACGCCACGCCATGCCATAGCACGAAGTGCTGTGATCTAATTAGATGAGCGCTTGCTAGGGCCAGCGTTTAAAGTAAATAAAATAGCAGGAAGTGCCACGGATGGCATGTGCAAGTGCCATGGCAAAGTGCAAATGCCTATGACTTTTTTCTTAATTATTGTAAGTTCTAGAAAAAAAAGTTTCCGTGATGGCACAATGGCAGAAAGATTATATTCTTAACCACGCCATGCCATAACTCAATTTCTAGTGCCATGTCATGACACGCGTGGCAGTGGTTACGAACCACCCTCAGGTACCACAAGCTTAATTAACCATTGCTAGAATGATTTGAATTTCTTTTTTTGCCTAGGCAATCGAGTACTGCAGCGAAGCAGAATCTGTTACTGCAACAGCAAGAGCGCTTTCTGTTCAGCGTGGCAGTGGTTGAGAACCACCCTCAGGTACCACAAGCTTAATTAACCATTGCTAGAATGATTTGAATTCCTTTTTTTGCCTAGGCAATCGAGTACTGCAGCCAAGCAGAATCTGTTACTGCAACAGCAAGAGCGCTTTCTGTTCATCGATCGACACTGTACCGATGGAAGTAGCAGCGTACAAGCCTAGAAGAAGCTACTCAAAAGTCACCGAAAAGTGTTATGTGAGCCCATCGGCTCGTGCTGGACTTAACATCCGTCATCCGGTTATTGAGAAGAGGTAAGCGTCAACATTTTTTGCTTTGAATTTTTTTGAGAATGATTGCTTGTACATTTAATTTAGACTATTCGACTGGATTGTCGACATACGAGAAAAAAGGTCGCTGTGTGTTTTCACGGAGAGCTTGCTGATGGTGTTAGCTAAGTGCGCGTTCAAGCTCTCCCAGGGCAGAGCGCAAGCAGCAAACCTCATGTTTATTCGTCGGTTTCTACTTGACGATCCGCCGTATTACTCACAAAGGAAGAAAAACACGAAGCGATATGAAGGCACGCAATTGGTATGCCAGCTATTGTTACTATTATTAAATTCATTTTGTCAACTTACCTTAACTTGTGGTATATAGGCTGTGGGAACATGTTTACACAATCAAATCTTACCCCCCTAGTGGAGTGTGTTGTCCGTCTGTAACGTCCGTAACGGGCTAGGGCTAATAATCCTCACGCTAATACGCGCGTTCTGCTGGCTGCCGAGCGCAGCGAAGGCGGCCTCGATTGGCTAGAATCGAATTATGTGGTGTACACACTGTATGTGGTCAACACATCGTACTTAATGGCACCGCTTAAATTTAATTTTGCTCTCATTGTTAGCTGCGGTTTGCCAGGCCACGCAAAGGGCGCTGCCTGTGTGCGCGTTGGTTAGCATTAGTAGAAGGCGCCGATGAGCACACACGTACTGTATCGTCGTAGGAGCTGTTGAAATTTTTTGTAGGCTTTGGTGACTCATATTTTGGCCTCAATCGAAATTTTAGTACTTATTGGCTAAAAAAGGATTTGTTTTAGCATCGTAGTACTTTTGTAACAATTAACTTACAATCCTGTTTTGCGTAGTACTATTCTAAAATATTTCTTATTATTGCTTGCAGACGTTTGTAGCTGTAATACACAAAATTAATAAGCAGCGTTTGAAATTTATTTACTAATACTAATTACTTTAAACAATAGTATTTTTTGCGTTAGATAAAGATGCACATTTTATTACCAATATTAAATATTTGAAAACTTTTAAAATGCGAAGATAGTGGCTTCCACAATCGCACTCCACATAGTCATGTACACCACTCCGCCGCCGAAAAAACTGGATCGTATATCTTTGTATTTGCGCGCGTAGTGTGCGACCTTTTGATATTGTGCGAACTTTCCAACAATATATGTTGCGTACATCAAACAAAATGGGAACAGCGTTTGTGATGCAGTTAGCGCGGAGGCACGTGACTAAGCAATAACACAAAACACGAAGGAACACCGACCCACATTATGTAAACGCTCGGATAGAAGAGCAAAACGAAGCACGGAAGGCCATGGACGATGATAGAAGACTTAGCCGATGCAAACCACGAAGTTTTATGCGTAGCATGAAAGACGGAAGAGCACACAGCCATGAAAAGGACAGAAGAACATAATATGACAAGAGCGTACGGGCCACGGAAGAGAACTAAATATATAGACACCCCAGCATGCTGAAAAGCACGGCTACGGAAGAGCACGCAACTTCGAAGCCACTGTAGAGCACGTAGCGGTAAGAGTGCACGGACAGTAATTCTCCCATAGCACCACGGTACAACACGGAGCACAGTCGACCGACCAAACGTGAAAACGCGATGTACCATAAACGGAAGATCATCCGAGCATTGGAGCCCGATATTAGGGTAGAATCGGAGCTCACCGAGTCCGACAGCACGACACTACGGTAGCTAACGATCTCACGGACGACAGACCAACCGCAACATCGCAAGCTAACACGATAGCATGGACTGTGCCACTAAGCCATAGGGGAGCACAGCCACAGGAGCTATAGACGGGAGATCTTTGAGCCACGGAGCACGATACCAGCGTAGAAGCTCAGCTCCCCGAGCCACGGAGGACAGTAGCACATTAAAACTCGATTGCACGGACGGCAGACCAGCCACGAAAATCACGGGGATGCTTGGGGTGACCACGATTGCACACCGTGGAGCACGAAGCCCATGTAGAGCACGATAACACGGGCAACGCAGATGCACTACGCGAGCACAATACCATAAATACCATTACCACACCGCGATTGCTCCATAGCGTCGTAACGCGGTCGATGGAATCTTACCAGGAGAGCGCGATACACGGGCGACGGAACAACACGACTGCGTGGAGGCACCAACCCACGGATTAGGACCCTTCAGGTAGAGTACTTGGATGGGAAACCAACGACCACAAAAGACTATGAACCACGAAACCAGTGCAGCCCCCGTAAACGTTTGAGATCAGGAAATAGTTAGCATCCACGAAAGAGGGTCATACTACTGAAGAGCATGAGCCCAAGAGAGAGGGTCCATAATTACCAAGCATCATGGACCACGGGTGAGCAGGAAACCACGATGCCGGGAAGATCACATAAGATCGCAGGCCATTGAAGAACATGACTA
The DNA here is from genome assembly GCF_000142945.1 of Phytophthora infestans T30-4. Taxonomy (NCBI): domain Eukaryota; phylum Oomycota; class Peronosporomycetes; order Peronosporales; family Peronosporaceae; genus Phytophthora; species Phytophthora infestans. The sequence continues at coordinate 127,484 of NW_003303688.1, read as the reverse complement.
CAACCTGTAGTACGGATAACCGAAATGTACCAAACCACGATATTGTACGGGTCCACATGATACTACGGAAAGGCAAGTGGTTAAATACACGATGTCAAGATCTACGGGGTGAACCACGCTCTCTAAACACGCGACACCAAGAAGCACTTAAATTTGCGGCCACCTCATCTACAACAAACCATGCCACTCCGCCGCGTAGCGGCGGCGAACGGCTAGTTACCCTTCTACTGGAGTATGTTGTCTGTCTGTCAGTCCATCCGCGGCTAGGGTTAATTAAACTCACGCTAGTACGCGCGTTCTACTGGCTGCCGAGCGCAGCAAAGGCGATGTCGATTCGCTAAAAAGTTGCCAAGCGCAGCGAAGGCGGCCCTTACTGGCTAAAATCTACATTTTGTGACGTACACGTTGTATGTGGACTTCGCATCGTTCTTAAAAGCACCGTTCAAATTTCATGTTGCCCCCCATTTTCAACCGTGGAGCGCCACCCCGCCTGCCAGCGTGAGCGTTAGTTAGCATTAGTAGGAGGCGCCGATGTGCACACACGTACTACATGTATACCGTCGTAGGAGCTGTTGAAAAAAAATTGTAGGCCCTGGTGACTCATATTTCAGCTTAAACTGGAACTTTAGTACTTATCGATTTTAATATGACTTTTGTGCTTCGTTGTACTTTTGTAATAGTTTTACTTTCAAACTTTTGCGTAAAACTAGTCTTAATATTTTTTATATTTTTGGTTGCAATCTTTTGTACACTCCTGGACACAATTATACGGCCACCTCGTCGAGTGCCCATAACTCAGTCAATTTTTATTATTTGACGGTGCGGTTTTCACACAAGTTGCAATACATGTTTCAAAATAGCAAGGATGTGCTAACGCTCGCGTTTTTGCACTTTATAGGGAGGCTCACATACAAACAAGAGATTTGTCAAATCTCTTTTTTGATCGATATTGATGGAGAAATTTTTAAATGTAAGATCGCGACGACTACGCGGTGCTCTCCGTATGATCTGCTATAGTAAAAAAAATGCGGATGGAGCTATCGAGGTGGCTGTATAAGTGTGTCCAGGAGTGTAGTAGTAGTACACGTAGCTATTACATTTTCGTTACATGCAAATACACAATTTTATTATTAATATTAGAAACTAGACCTTTTAAAATGTGACTGTGAGTGGGTTCCCTACACCAGCACGCACCATTTCCCTGCCGCGAAAAATAGAAGTTCTTCTTTTGTATGTACGCGTAGTGTGCGACCCTAAGCGAATGTGCGCACTTCCCAGTATGATACGTAGCGTACATTATATGCTCTGGGAGCCGTGTTTGTGATTAATTTAGTGCATAGGCACGTAATTAACCAAGAACACGAAACCCGGAGGAATGCCGAGTCAGACTATGTACACGATGCGATAGAAGGAACAGCTTCAAATACGGAAGGCCACAGACGATGACAGAATAGGCTGCAAAAATTCATGCGAAGCACTAGCCACGGAAGAGCATGCAGTCATGAAAAACACGGAGCGGCACGAAGAGATGACCATGGGTGAGAGCTGAAATAATGACACCCACATGCTAAGAAGCACGGTCCACGGAGGAGCACACACGTTTAAAGCCACTGAAGAACACGTAGAGTGAGCGAAAAGGAATTATTCCATACCACCACGGTATCCGTGCCGGACATATTTCGGGCCGGGACATATTTCGGGTCAACCCCTCCACTTACAAAACTAAGTCAATAAGGAAAAGGGGTCGTCGCAGTCTCTGGCGAAAACAACACAAATAGTTGCTGTGTGCACTTCGTAATAAAAGGCTGGGAAAGCTTCTTTCGAATGAGCCATCATGCGCCCCACTTCGACTTCAGCGGCCGACACAATAAGCCCTTGTGGTGAAGTGCTTTCTCAGAAATAAGAGAATGGTCCTGACGCGGGGTCACTATCCCGAATCAGTGACAATTTCAAGTGATTATAGAGGATTTGGGTTGTTTGGCACGGGTGCAAGTTGCCTGTGGTGGATAAGCCATGGCGAGCAGCACCCCGTAGGGAATGACGATGGATCTGATATGAGCGATGTACGAGAAGGCAAGATCCACCAAGACTTACCTCGGATCCACCCTTACCTGGATTCACTAAGATGGATATGGGATATACTATACAAGAGTGGATCGAGTGTGGATCCTATGAAGGAAGGATGGTCGGTGCCCTCTGAAGGTGGATCTAGTAGCCACGGCTAATGAAGAGTCAAGATCCACCGCGAGGTACCCCGGATCCCATACTTCCGAGTTCGGATCCAAGGAGGGAGGATCCCGCCTGGAGGGACCTGGATCCAGGGTATAGGGATGAGGGATACAGTGGATCTCGAACTTTCGTGGGACAACGGAGATCACAGACGGTTGCGAGATGATGTTGGATGATTGGAGAGCTCGGATCCACGGCGAGTGTACCATTACAGTGAGGTGGATCCAAGCGACCTGGATCCGGATGAGTGTACCCATAATAGGGTGACCATGATGATTACGTCATATATCCGGTGGATCTGAAGATAACACAGCTGGGATGATGGGTCAAGGGAAGAAGGGACATGCAGCCGAGCCTGGTAAGGGATTTAGCAGATGAAAGACATAGAAGGTAGAAACCCAGGCAGGTATAGGCTTAAATATCAATAGAGACTCCAATTTGCACAGTGACACGCAAGTGCCTTCCTGCCCTCAAGAACCGGAACTACATTGGCCGTACGAGCTCCGAGAAGGTTGGGAATTGCGAATCTAGTGTTGGTAGTGATAACTGGATAATACATTGGCCAGATCCTACAACCTAGTGAGCTTTTCCTTTACTTGTGCAGATCCGACAGGTTAACCGAATTTACTACTTGGTCGGTTACACCCTAGGGGCTCTCAACTCTCAAGATCCCGTCACAGGAGGCGGCAAGTACGACTTAAAGGACAACACAAAGGCAAGGGAACACACCCGCAAGGCAACCCCACGGCCAGATCCACGATCTAGGCCCCGGATCCATAAGCTCGAATATTCGCTTAGGATACGGAACCATCCACGGACGCAGAGTGAAGATTTTCCACTGCTGCTCCACCCCATCCCCACGTCTCGCCAAGACACTCAAGCTTCACCACTTGAACTCTTCGGAAGTTACCGAGAGAGCAGATCCCGCCCTACCGACGGGTACACAAGGTGAGGAAAGTTCAGCAGAACACGGATCATCGGGGGACCCCCTCCGTTAGTCGGTGTCTGGGCGCAGTTGGTAAGTCGGATCTGGCAATCTCGCAGATTTTGCTGATCCCGCTACACCACAATGGTGCGCGTGCCCGGATCTTTTGGCGACTCGGGATTTCACCGTGAGTCCCAAGAAGATGCTCAAGTGAAGATTGAGCCAGGGGAAGAGGCGTCGTCGGAGGTCGGATCGACGAAGACGCTGCTGAATGAAACAAGATCCGCGGATCGATGGAGTTTTGGGAGGAACTCTGTCGACGGAAGAGAGGTGGATCCGGATCCGGATCTAGAAGAGAAACCTCTCTATCCTCCCCAGGTCCCCTCGGGGACCCCTGCGGATCTTGACGTAAGTCAAGATCCGCTAACAAAACAAGGGAAAGTGAAGGCGAAACGGTATGCATTTGCAGATTCACCGATTAAGCCAACACCGTACCTAAACCCAAGCCCGCTAGTCGAAGAAACAAGAAAGAAGACGAAAACGAGTAAGACTACGCGGAAGAAGATGCAAGCTCCAGAGTCGGAAGAAGACCAAGCTGGATCCAGGTCAAGCTGGTCCGACAAGGATCTCGAGTTTGTGTATCGCCACCAAGCTTTACGCGACTTCCTGCATCAAGATCCTGTCATGCAGATCCTGAATCCACGACAGATCGAAGATCCAAGGGAACCGGTGAGAGCACCAACGAAAACGGCGAACAAGTTGGTGGCAGTCAAAGATCTATTACGTTTGCTTACGGAGTCAGGCATCGTAGCTGGTGTGTTCGACGCAGAGGATATCTTCGAGCTAGACCTGGATCTCATAGTATCCGCGACGCGGGACCTCTTTGCCAGAGTTAAGTCCATCACCGGAGAAAGGTCGCGCACTATGGATCCAGTGTCGTCGCCGAGGATCAGCCAAGCTGCGTCCTCAAACTACGAATCCGCCGCTGAGGATGAGTCAGACACGTCGTCCGAACCACGACGCATGACTTTAGGACCCTCCGGGGCATCCATGCTGGAAGCGCGGGCGAGGATCCGAGGACAGGAAGCCCCTGTGAACGTGAAAGCTCGGGATCCAGTACGCCCTACGCGTGATTTGACACAATCCAGCCAGGATCGAGCCAGATCCGGCAAGAAGCCAGTGGGATTATCGTCAGATCAGGCTCGAGGTAATCGCCTCACGGATCCAGTCCCGCCAGTGGACCAGACGGCCACAGGCTCTTCCGACACTTCCGCGGGCACCCTGCAACGGCACTTTGAAGCTGCGATGAATCGCTTCCTGGCCGAACAGGGTATGAGAGCGCCCGTGCCACAAGTGCAAGTGCTCCATGAACATGGAGCACGGGACGTGGAGATGGAGTCAGTAGAGGGGGACAACTCCCATGATGAGTTCGACCCAGACGATCTGGATGGCCCATCCACTTCGGCAGCCGTGGTAGCAACGGCCACAGCCGGGGCAGGTGGATCGTCCATGATCCAGAGGGTACGGATCTCAGCTATATCGGACTTGAAGGAGTTCACGGGCAAGGATCAAGATGAGGACCGAGCGAGAACATGGATCAGCAAAGTCAAGTCGGCCCTCATGAGAGATCAAGCGTCGGATGCTGAGAAGTGTCTGACCTTTGCGGATCTGCTAGCGGGGCCAGCCAGGAACTGGTATCGGCAGCTGAGCAGATCAACCAGGAACAAGTGGCCAGATTTGCTGCGCAGTTTCCAGACCCAGTACTGTGGATTAGGAGTGTCGGTGGCACGACAATACTACCATGCTCGCCGCAGATCGGATGAATCCCCGTTGGAATATCTACATCGACTAAATGTGGCCGGTCTACGGGCCAAGTTGAAGATCAAGGATGGGGGATCCAAGGTACTGCGGGAACACGTGGATCATTTCATCGAGACGTTGGGAGATGTGGATCTGGCCGACAGGCTGACCCTGCTACGACTTCCTGACGCAGACGAGCTTGAAGAAGTACTCCGGGCGGTGGATCGCGCGAACCACCGCCAGAAGAAGGCGGTGGTCGGGTCCCGCAAGTATCCCCAAAAGGCTCCGCCCCCTACGGCCCCAGCTCGACGTGTCCACCAAGTCACGGCGCCCGACTCAGGAACTGAGTCAGGATCCGACGGCTCGGACTCCGAC
>NW_003303688.1:120246-121503 GCF_000142945.1 Phytophthora infestans T30-4 | reverse complement strand
CTGGATCTACAAAGAGGAGGAGACACGTGGTTACTGGGAGAAACGTCAACATGGTCGATGGTTTGAGCCTACCAAGGGTGAGGTCACTGCAGATCCACCTAAGGTCTGTCTGGTCACTGGATCCTGTGGATCTGAGGATGTTGGATCCATGGATCTGCTAACAGGGGAGTCCCGTGGATACTGGAAGTACCATGCCCCAGGAAAGTGGTTCAGACAAGCCAAGGTAGGGGGCAAGATCAACAATGAAAAAGCAATCCTACTTCTAGATAGTGGTGCCGAGGTGTCTATACTGGATACCGCCTTTGCTCGTAAGGTTGGGTGCCAAGTGGATGGGAGTCGGATCCAAGATTGTGTTGGGATTGGTGAAGGCGTATACCGTACAAACGGAAGAACGCGAATCAAGATCACGCTGGCAGGTTGTTTGGTGTATTGGTTTGACATTTGGGTCGGGGATCTCGCTGGTCAAGACGCCATCCTTGGGATGGATTTCATGGTACCAGCCGGAGTGAGGTTGGATCTGGCGGATGGGACACTTTGTTTCCCTGACGAGATGCGGATCCAGCTCAGCGGACGGCGGCCTTTGTATGGAGCGAAGATGAGGATCATAAGGGCGGATAAGACCACCTGGATCGAGCCCGGGGAAACTTGGGAGCTGTCAGACCGGTTAAAGTGGGTGGAACATGAGAAACTGTGGGTCACTCGGGGCGAGAAATGGGTACCTACCGTAATCCAAGGACCAGGTCGATCGCAATACCTCCAGGTCACGAACGTCAGCGACAAGAGACTATTACTGGACCATTATGAGGAGATCGGACGATGGTTGGCGAAGGACGGTATCCCTAGGCGACCTGGATATGTGTCAGTGGGATCCCGCCGCTACAAAGAATGGCAGAATCTGGTGTACGAGGCGACTACCGAGATCGAATCTCTCGGAGAGGTGGAGCTCCTGGCGGAGCCAACTGGCCCCTTGGTGGATCGGCCTTCATATCCAACTCCGCGAAAGATCCTGCAGAGAGATCGACGGGTTGAGATCCAAGCAATGGAGGTTGGATCCATGACGGGGGACGATCCCCAGAGTCGGCCCTTAGATAACGCAGGGTCGGTGGATGAAGGATTGCAGAGGGCTAAAGCCGAACAGCCGGATCCCGCCGATCCACAAGTGGATCCAAGAAGTCCACTGGATAAAGTGCCTGGATCCCTATCGAGAGTACAGCGCTAGTCAAACCCGAACTGTCGGGTTAGACTCGTAGAGACCGC
>NW_003303688.1:109516-110678 GCF_000142945.1 Phytophthora infestans T30-4 | reverse complement strand
GCGCAGCGAAGGCGGCCCTTACTGGCTAAAATCTACATTTTGTGACGTACACGTTGTATGTGGACTTCGCATCGTTCTTAAAAGCACCGTTCAAATTTCATGTTGCCCCCCATTTTCAACCGTGGAGCGCCACCCCGCCTGCCAGCGTGAGCGTTAGTTAGCATTAGTAGGAGGCGCCGATGTGCACACACGTACTACATGTATACCGTCGTAGGAGCTGTTGAAAAAAAATTGTAGGCCCTGGTGACTCATATTTCAGCTTAAACTGGAACTTTAGTACTTATCGATTATAATATGACTTTTGTGCTTCGTTGTACTTTTGTAATAGTTTTACTTTCAAACTTTTGCGTAAACTAGTCTTAATATTTTTTATATTTTTGGTTGCAATCTTTTGTACACTCCTGGACACAATTATACGGCCACCTCGTCGAGTGCCCATAACTCAGTCAATTTTTATTATTTGACGGTGCGGTTTTCACACAAGTTGCAATACATGTTTCAAAATAGCAAGGATGTGCTAACGCTCGCGTTTTTGCACTTTATAGGGAGGCTCACATACAAACAAGAGATTTGTCAAATCTCTTTTTTGATCGATATTGATGGAGAAATTTTTAAATGTAAGATCGCGACGACTACGCGGTGTTCTCCGTATGATCTGCTATAGTAAAAAAAATGCGGATGGAGCTATCGAGGTGGCTGTATAAGTGTGTCCAGGAGTGTAGTAGTAGTACACGTAGCTATTACATTTTCGTTACATGCAAATACACAATTTTATTATTAATATTAGAAACTAGACCTTTTAAAATGTGACTGTGAGTGGGTTCCCTACACCAGCACGCACCATTTCCCTGCCGCGAAAAATAGAAGTTCTTCTTTTGTATGTACGCGTAGTGTGCGACCCTAAGCGAATGTGCGCACTTCCCAGTATGATACGTAGCGTACATTATATGCTCTGGGAGCCGTGTTTGTGATTAATTTAGTGCATAGGCACGTAATTAACCAAGAACACGAAACCCGGAGGAATGCCGAGTCAGACTATGTACACGATGCGATAGAAGGAACAGCTTCAAATACGGAAGGCCACAGACGATGACAGAATAGGCTGCAAAATTTCATGCGAAGCACGAGCCACGGAAGAGCATGCAGTCATGAAAAACACGGA
>NW_003303688.1:103181-107423 GCF_000142945.1 Phytophthora infestans T30-4 | reverse complement strand
CTACTAATACTAATTACTTTAAACAATAGTATTTTTTGCGTTAGATAAAGATGCACATTTTATTACCAATATTAAATATTTGAAAACTTTTAAAATGCGAAGATAGTGGCTTCCACAATCGCACTCCACATAGTCATGTACACCACTCCGCCGCCGAAAAAAATGGATCGTATTTCTTTGTATTTGCGCGCGTAGTGTGCGACCTTTTGATATTGTGCGAACTTTCCAACAATATATGTTGCGTACATCAAACAAAATGGGAACAGCGTTTGTGATGCAGTTAGCGCGGAGGCACGTGACTAAGCAATAACACAAAACACGAAGGAACACCGACCCACATTATGTAAACGCTCGGATAGAAGAGCAAAACGAAGCACGGAAGGCCATGGACGATGATAGAAGACTTAGCCGATGCAAACCACGAAGTTTTATGCGTAGCATGAAAGACGGAAGAGCACACAGCCATGAAAAGGACAGAAGAACATAATATGACAAGAGCGTACGGGCCACGGAAGAGAACTAAATATATAGACACCCCAGCATGCTGAAAAGCACGGCTACGGAAGAGCACGCAACTTCGAAGCCACTGTAGAGCACGTAGCGGTAAGAGTGCACGGACAGTAATTCTCTCATAGCACCACGGTACAACACGGAGCACAGTCGACCGACCAAACGTGAAAACGCGATGTACCATAAACGGTAAGATCATCCCGAGCATTGGAGCCCGATATTAGGGTAGAATCGGAGCTCACCGAGTCCGACAGCACGACACTACGGTAGCTAACGATCTCACGGACGACAGACCAACCGCAACATCGCAAGCTAACACGATAGCATGGACTGTGCCACTAAGCCATAGGGGAGCACAGCCACAGGAGCTATAGACGGGAGATCTTTGAGCCATGGAGCACGACGCCAGTGTAGAACCTGAGCTTACCGAGCCACGGAGGACAGTAGTACATTAGAACACGATTGCACGGACGGCGGACCAGCCACGAAAACACGGGGGGGGGGGGCGCTTGGGGGGGAGGGGGGGCGCTTGGGGTGGCCACGATTGCACACCGTGGAGCACGATGCCATTGTAAAACACGATAGCACGGGCAACGCAGATACACTACGCGAGCACGATAGCATAGACAACATAACCACACCGCGATTGCACGATAGCGCGATAACGCGGCCGATGGAGCCACACCAGGGGAGTATGATACGTGAGCGACGGAACAACCCGACTGCATGGAGGCCCCAGACCACAAAATGGTGCACTTTGGCTAGAGCATCGGCGATGGAAGGCCAATGGCCACGAAATACTATGTACCACGAAACCGGTGCAGCCTACGTAAGCGTTTGAGAACAGGGAATAGTTAGCAGCCACGAAAGAGGCCGTACTAAAGAGCATGGATTCAAAAGAGAGAGCGCATAACCACTAAGAAGCGTGGAGCACGGGTGAGCAGGGAGCCACGATGCCAGGAACAGCACGGAAGCGCACGGGCCACTGAAGAACATGACTCCCAACCTGTAGAATGGGGTAACGGTACCGTACCAAACCACGATATTGTACGGGGCCGCATGAGACTACAAAATGGTAATTGGTTTAAGCACACGAAGCCACGATATACTGGGGTGAACGACGCTCACAATGTACGCCACACCAAGAAGCACTTAGCTTTGCGGCCACCTCATCTCCAACAAACCATGCCACTCCGCCGCGCAGCGTCGGCGGCCGGCTAGTCAAAGCTCCGTAGTGGAGTGTGGTCTGCGTCTATCAGTCCGTCCGTAACGGACTAGGGTTCTAAAATGTAGCGCAAATACGGGCGTTCTACTGGCTGCCGAGCGCAGCGAAGGCGGCGTTGATTGGCTAAAATCGCATAATGTTGTGTACACACTGTATGTGGACTACACATCGTACTTAATGGCACCGCTTAAATTTAATTTTGCTCTCATTGTTAGCTGCGGTTTGCCAGGCCACGCAAAGGGCGCTGCCTGTGTGCGCGTTGGTTAGCATTAGTAGAAGGCGCCGATGAGCACACACGTACTGTATCGTCGTAGGAGCTGTTGAAATTTTTTGTAGGCTTTGGTGACTCATATTTTGGCCTCAATCGAAATTTTAGTACTTATTGGCTAAAAAAGGATTTGTTTTAGCATCGTAGTACTTTTGTAACAATTAACTTACAATCCTGTTTTGCGTAGTACTATTCTAAAATATTTCTTATTATTGCTTGCAGACGTTTGTAGCTGTAATACACAAAATAAATAAGCAGCGTTTGAAATTTATTTACTAATACTTATTACTTTAAACAATAGTATTTATTTGCATTAGATAAAGATGCACATTTTATTACCAATATTAAATATTTGAAAACTTTTAAAATGTGAAGATAGTGGCTTCCACAATCGCACTCCACATAGTCATGTACACCACTCCGCCGCCGAAAAAAATGGATCGTATTTCTTTGTATTTGCGCGCGTAGTGTGCGACCTTTTGATATTGTGCGAACTTTCCAACAATATATGTTGCGTACATCAAACAAAATGGGAACAGCGTTTGTGATGCAGTTAGCGCGGAGGCACGTGACTAAGCAATAACACAAAACACGAAGGAACACCGACCCACATTATGTAAACGCTCGGATAGAAGAGCAAAACGAAGCACGGAAGGCCATGGACGATGATAGAAGACTTAGCCGATGCAAACCACGAAGTTTTATGCGTAGCATGAAAGACGGAAGAGCACACAGCCATGAAAAGGACAGAAGAACATAATATGACAAGAGCGTACGGGCCACGGAAGAGAACTAAATATATAGACACCCCAGCATGCTGAAAAGCACGGCTACGGAAAAGAGCACGCACGTTCGAAGCCACGGTAGAGCACGTAGCGGTAAGGGTGCACGGACAGCAATTCTCCAATAGCACCACGGTAGAACACGGAGCACCGTCGACGAGCCAATCATGAAGCCGAGGGATACCATAAATTAAAAATCCCCGAGCATGGGAACACGACATTAGGGTAGAGCCGGAGCTCACCGAGTCCCACAGCACGATACTACGGTAGCTAACGATCTCACGGACGAAAGACCAGCCGTGACACCACAAAATAACACGATAGCATGGACTGTGCCACTCAACCATGGGAGAACGCAGCCACACAGCGGAAATCACCGAGCCGCGGAGAACGGTACCAGAGTAGAACCTGAGCTCCCCGAGCCACGGAGTATAATATTACATTAGAACACGATTGCCCAGACGGCATACCAGCCACGACACTACGGAGAGCACACTAGCGTGGACGGTGGCCCAAGCACTAAACCATGGTAGAACACGCAGCCCAGGGAGATACAGACAGGAAACTATCGAGCCATGGAGCACGACGCCAGTGTAGAACCTGAGCTTATCGAGCCACGGAGGACAGTAGTACATTAGAACACGATTGCACGGACGGCGGACCAGCCACGAATTACACGGGGGGACGCTTGGGGTGGCCACGATTGCACACCGTGGAGCACGATGCCATCGTAAAACACGATAGCACGGGCAACGCAGATACACTACGCGAGCACGATAGCATAGACAACATAACCACACCGCGATTGCACGATAGCGCGATAACGCGGCCGATGGAGCCACACCAGGGGAGTATGATACGTGAGCGACGGAACAACCCGACTGCATGGAGGCCCCAGACCACAAAATGGCGCACTTTGGGTAGAGCATCGGCGATGGAAGGCCAACGGCCACGAAATACTATGTACCACGAAACCGGTGCAGCCTACGTAAGCGTTTGAGAACAGGGAATAGTTAGCAGCCACGAAAGAGGCCGTACTAAAGAGCATGGATTCAAAAGAGAGAGCGCATAACCACTAAGAAGCGTGGAGCACGGGTGAGCAGGGAGCCACGATGCCAGGAACAGCACGGAAGCGCACGGGCCACTGAAGAACATGACTCCCAACCTGTAGAATGGGGTAACGGTACCGTACCAAACCACGATATTGTACGGGGCCGCATGAGACTACAAAATGGTAATTGGTTTAAGCACACGAAGCCACGATATACTGGGGTGAACGACGCTCACAATGTACGCCACACCAAGAAGCACTTAGCTTTGCGGCCACCTCATCTCCAACAAACCATGCCACTCCGCCGCGCAGCGTCGGCGGCCGGCTAGTCAAAGCTCCGTAGTGGAGTGTGGTCTGCGTCTATCAGTCCGTCCGTAACGGACTAGGGTTCTAAAATGTAGCGCAA
>NW_003303688.1:99026-102494 GCF_000142945.1 Phytophthora infestans T30-4 | reverse complement strand
AAGTTCTTCTTTTGTATGTACGCGTAGTGTGCGACCCTAAGCGAATGTGCGCACTTCCCAGTATGATACGTAGCGTACATTATATGCTCTGGGAGCCGTGTTTGTGATTAATTTAGTGCATAGGCACGTAATTAACCAAGAACACGAAACCCGGAGGAATGCCGAGTCAGACTATGTACACGATGCGATAGAAGGAACAGCTTCAAATACGGAAGGCCACAGACGATGACAGAATAGGCTGCAAAATTTCATGCGAAGCACGAGCCACGGAAGAGCATGCAGTCATGAAAAACACGGAGCGGCACGAAGAGATGACCATGGGTGAGAGCTGAAATAATGACACCCACATGCTAAGAAGCACGGTCCACGGAGGAGCACACACGTTTAAAGCCACTGAAGAGCACGTAGAGTGAGCGAAAAGGAATTATTCCATACCACCACGGTATCCGTGCCGGACATATTTCGGGCCGGGACATATTTCGGGTCAACCCCTCCACTTACAAAACTAAGTCAATAAGGAAAAGGGGTCGTCGCAGTCTCTGGCGAAAACAACACAAATAGTTGCTGTGTGCACTTCGTAATAAAAGGCTGGGAAAGCTTCTTTCGAATGAGCCATCATGCGCCCCACTTCGACTTCAGCGGCCGACACAATAAGCCCTCGAATAGCTGCTATCCATGGGCAAGCGAGAGAGGGCGAAAAGGTGGAGAAAGGTTCCCGCATCAACCTGGATACAAGCCGTCGCTGCTGTCAACGATGGCATGCCACTAAGGAAAGCATCGCAGGCATACGGGGTTTCACGCGAGCCTCTTCGACTTCGCCACATGGGCCTTGTACCTCTCGACGCATGTAGTGGACCTCAACACGTGTATATTTCGGACGGCGGCAACCAGGGAGTACTCGAGATTATCCGGTATCGATCGAGCCCTCCATGGAATGTATGCTGGTGTTGATGAACTACGATGTATGCTGCGTGAGGCAGCTGAACAGACACGTCTACTACACGATGACTTTCCCAACGACAAGTATATTTCGCGATGGATAGCAGCTCACCCGAAGATATCGAGGCGTAAGTCGCAACTTCTTGATGCTAAACGCGCGGTGTCGTCAACGTCTGATGCTGTCATGAGGTACTTTAGCAATCTGCAGGAGGAGTTAAAGAAATTGGATATCTTGGACAAACCTGAACGCATTTGGAATTGTGATGAGACCGGCATTTGCCCACAAGGATGCGGTGGAGAGCGCGTTATCTGTCCAAAGGGTCTTAGAGCGAACATCCAGGGCTAGTGACCGAGAAAATACTAGTATAATGGCTTGTATAAGCGCTTCTGTGCGAGAAATCCACCAATGTATATCTTCGAGGGCAAGAACAGAAAGCCGATATGGATGGCGGGGGCGGAGCCAACAGCTCGCTGTGCAATGAGTGATAGCCCAAACATTAACGGGAAGCTGTTTCAGCACTGGTTTAAATGGTTTGTCGGTCAGTTGCCCCCTGAACGTCCTCAACTCCTGTTGCTGGACGGCCATTTCGGCCATATTCAGATTGAAGCTGTGAAATAAGGCACCGATCGCGGCGTTCGCCTATTTGTTTTACCTGCACACACCTCACATTTCCTCCAGCCACTGGACGTGTCCGTGTTTGGTTCCTTCAAGCATCGGTACCAAAAAGCATTAAAACGATATCCTGGGCAGCATCACAACAAGCTTCCGACAAAAGAAAACATATCTGGAATTGCTTGTGGGCCCTTCAGTAAGTCGTGTTGTCCTAAAAACGCAAAGAAAGGATTCGAGAAGACTGGAATATTTCCTTTGTCGTTGGACGTGATGATGAAGGGAATTATTGGCAGCAAACCTGCTGTGTCGAGTGATACGATGCCCCACGTAGCCGTCATCCTTGGGCAAGTCGCTTCGCCATTGGGTCAGCAGCTGCAGGTAGCCGAGCGACATAAACGATTTCCTCGCGAGCGAAACTTAAACGTGGACGCTCTTAACGTGGTTAACTTGCTTTCGGCTTCAACAGTTGCTCCCGTACCTCAGAAGCGTGAAAAAGGTGAGTGGCTCGACGAAACGTTTTCTGGAGGTGTGCTTCTCATCTACGAAATGATGTTGGCAGCCGTTAAAGCAAAGGAAGATGCCGCAGCGCTCAAAGAAGGCAATAAGAAGTCTGCTGCGGATGAGAAGGTCGAGCGCGAAGCAATGAATCAGCGAGACAAATTCGATCATCAGACTGAGAAATCTCGGAGGGTAGTGCGCAAATGACAAAAGAAGGCGGCGAACAAAGAGCAAGCTGCTCGACGCGCGCGAGGGAAGGCTGCTGGGAGGTCTAGGAAGCAAAAGGAGCGCTCAAACGCAGTTCCCGACGCGAACGCGCCAAAAGAGCAGGACATCGTCATGTCGGCGCTTGTGTGGAGGGGCTTGGTGAGGTGCGGTACTTCATAGTAAAAAAATGACCCTAATCGTGTCCGAAGGGGTATAGCCTCCATGCAAAAACCAAGTAATTCAAAAAGTGGCTCGTAGTATGTCCGGCACGGATAGAGCAACGGAGCACGGTCGAAGAACCAAACACGAAGCCGAGGGAGACTGTTATTTCTCCGGTCCTATACCAGGCCGAGCTGCTCTCTACTGAGCTAAACTAAAACTGTGTATTACGAAAAGGGATCCTCTGAACCCTCTGTATGTGCTACACATCACTTGCGTTCTGATCCTACCTCCTCATCCTGGCGCGAGGTGGCTGCGCTCCCCGCGATTCCAGTCACTAGCTGTGGCTGTGGCCGAGAGAGCCATAGGGGTACAAACTGTACCCGGACGGATCAGAGACCATAACGGAAGATCACCGAGCATTGGAACACGATACTACTGTAGCTAATGATCGCACGGACGACAGTCCAACCACGACAGCGCAAGATAACAGGATAGTGTGGACTGTGCCACTCAGCCATGGGAGAACGCAGCCACACAGCGGAAATCACCGAGCCGCGGAGAACGGTACCAGAGTAGAACCTGAGCTCCCCGAGCCACGGAGTATAATATTACATTAGAACACGATTGCCCAGACGGCATACCAGCCACGACACTACGGAGAGCACACTAGCGTGGACGGTGGCCCAAGCACTAAACCATGGTAGAACACGCAGCCCAGGGAGATACAGACAGGAAACTATCGAGCCATGGAGCACGACGCCAGTGTAGAACCTGAGCTTACCGAGCCACGGAGGACAGTAGTACATTAGAACACGATTGCACTTGCTCCCAGTTGTAACGCTTCATCTGGTTCTCCTCCTTCTCGGCTTTCGTACGCACGTACGTGTCGTAGTTACCAGCGTAGTACTCGAGCTTTTTGTTGGTAAGGTCAATGATATTCGTGCAGACCTCGTTCATGAACTCCTGCGAGTGCGAAATCATGAGCAGAATCTTCTTCCACTTGGACAAATAGTCTTCAAGCCAGACGACGGCCTCCATGTCCAAGTGAT